>NC_088876.1:7565873-7862189 GCF_032884065.1 Artemia franciscana
AAGAGAAATCTTTTCTCTTTTATCTGTATTCACAGGTGGGACACAGGGACACAACTACAATGGCGCGTTACTAATATGGCGCGAAGCGCCAGCCCAACAGCTAGTATATATATATATATATATATATATATATATATATATATATATATATATATATATACTAGCTGTTGGGGTGGCGCTTCGCGCCACCCCAACACCTAGTTGGTGGGGGCGCTTCGCGCCCCCCCCCAAGCCCCCCCGCGCGCGTAAGTCGTTACGCGCCATAATAGTTACGCGCCATTGTAGTTGTGTCCTTATGTCCCACCTGTGAATATAGATAGATAGATATATATATATATATATATATATATATATATATATATATATATATATATATATATATATATATATATATATATATATATATATATATATATATATATATATATATATATATATATATATATATATATGGTTTTAACTACGTAAAACTTGCGAATATACAACATTCTTTGCTGTCCCATTGTCTTTGCATATAAATAGATTGTCAGGTTTACCGACTCTTGAACATGCAACATATAATGGTCCATGGGAAAACAATCTGTATTCAGATCTATACCTCATGATTCTAATGATTGCCCTTGAGCTTTGTTGATGGTGATTGCTAATCGACCATTCCCTGTCCCGGTGTCCCGGTCGTCATTTACATCCCCCTGTTTCCCCCGGTGTCCCCGTTGTAGTTGTGTCCCTGTGTCCCGGTCGTCATTTATATTCCCTGTGTCCCGGTCGTCATTTGTATCCCGGTGTCCCGGTCTGTATATACATTCGTTTTTTAGTTTTGTTTTTCTCCTTTATTTTTTTCCTTTTTTTTTCTTTTTTAGCTTATTTAGATTTTTAGATTTTTTAGTTTTTTTATTAGTTTTTAGTTTTTTTTTCTTTTTAGTTTTTTTGTCCCGGTCGTCATTTATATCCCCCTGTTTCCCCCGGTGTCCCCGTTGTAGTTGTGTCCCTGTGTCCCGGTCGTCATTTATATTCCCTGTGTCCCGGTCGTCATTTGTATCGCGGTGTACCGGTCTGTATATACATTCGTTTTTTAGTTTTGTTTTTCTCCTTTATTTTTTTCCTTTTTTTTCTTTTTTAGTTTATTTAGATTTTTAGATTTTTTAGTTTTTTTATTAGTTTTTAGTTTTTTTTTCTTTTTAGTTTTTTTGTAGTTTTTACCTTCTTTTAGTTTTGTTAATTTTTTTTTTTACTTATGTCCTGGTCGTCATTTATACTCCCTGTGTCCCGGTGCTTTGTTGATTGCTAATCGAACATTCCTTTTGTCCTGGTCGCTTTCTCTTTGAGTGTCGTCATTTATTTTTTTCTTTTTTAGTTCTTTTAGTTTTTACCTTTTTTAGTTTTTTTTAGTTTTTTAGATGAAAATTTTTTTTAGTTTTTCCCTTTTTTTCTTTTTAGTTTTTTATTGGTTTTTACCTTTATGTTAGCTTATTTTTCAGTTTTTTCCTTTTTTTTTAGTTTTTTTTTATTTTTTATTTTTTTTTTAGTTTTTTACCTTTTTTTAGTTTTTTTAGTTTTTTTAGTTTTTTAGCTTTTTTACTTTTTTTATTAGTTTTTAGTTTTTTTGTAGTTTTTGCCTTTTTTTAGTTTTTTCAGTTTTTTTTTTTAGTTTTTTATTGGTTTTTACCTTTATTTTAGCTTATTTTTCAGTTTTTTCCTTTTTTTTAGTTTTTTTTAGTTTTTAGTTTTTTTAGTTTTTTACCTTTTTTTAGTTTTTTTAGTTTTTTTAGTTTTTTAGCTTTTTTATTTTTTTTATTAGTTTTTAGTTTTTTTTGTAGTTTTTGCCTTTTTTTTTAGTTTTTTTAGTTTTTTAGCTTTTTTATTAGTTTTTAGTTTTTTTTGTAGTTTTTGCCTTTTTTTAGTTTTTTTAGTTTTTTAGCTTTTTTATTTTTTTTATTAGTTTTTAGTTTTTTTTTTAGTTTTTGCCTTCTTTTAGTTTTTTCAGTTTTGACGTCACCTGATCCAGTTTTTTCAGGTGACGTCACCTGATCCACGATCCACAGATCCACAGACAACTTATTTTTATATATATAGATAGTTTTTTTTTTACTTATGTCCTGGTCGTCATTTATACTCCCTGTGTCCCGGTGCTTTGTTGTTTGCTAATCGAACATTCCTTTTGTCCTGGTCGCTTTCTCTTTGAGTTTCGTCATTTATTTTTTTCTTTTTTTAGTTCTTTTAGTTTTTACCTTTTTTAGTTTTTTTTTAGTTTTTTAGATGACAATTTTTTTTAGTTTTTTCCTTTTTTTCTTTTTAGTTTTTTATTGGTTTTTACCTTTATTATAGCTTATTTTTCAGTTTTTTCCTTTTTTTTAGTTTTTTTTTATTTTTTATTTTTTTTAGTTTTTTACCTTTTTTTAGTTTTTTTAGTTTTTTTAGTTTTTTAGCTTTTTTACTTTTTTTTATTAGTTTTTAGTTTTTTTTTGTAGTTTTTGCCTTTTTTTAGTTTTTTCAGTTTTTTTTTTAGTTTTTTATTGGTTTTTACCTTTATTTTAGCTTATTTTTCAGTTTTTTCCTTTTTTTTTTAGTTTTTTTTAGTTTTTAGTTTTTTTAGTTTTTTACCTTTTTTTAGTTTTTTTAGTTTTTTTAGTTTTTTAGCTTTTTTATTTTTTTTATTAGTTTTTAGTTTTTTTTGTAGTTTTTGCCTTTTTTTAGTTTTTTTAGTTTCTTAGCTTTTTTATTAGTTTTTAGTTTTTTTTGTAGTTTTTGCCTTTTTTTAGTTTTTTTAGTTTTTTAGCTTTTTTATTTTTTTTATTAGTTTTTATTTTTTTTGTAGTTTTTGCCTTTTTTTAGTTTTTTCAGTTTTGACGTCACCTGATCCAGTTTTTTCAGGTGACGTCACCTGATCCATCCATCCACAGACAGACAGACAACTTATTTTTATATATATAGAAGATATATATCTATATATATAAAAATAAGTTGTCTGTGTGTGGATCTGTGGATGGATCAGGTGACGTCATGTTTGTCCGCATATGACATCTGAATTATTTCAAATTAATACAAAAGAAGAAAAAAACTAAAAAAGGTAAAAACTACAAACAAAACTAAAAAGAAAAAAAAACTAAAAAAGCTAAAAAACTATAAAAAAAACTAAAAAAAGGTAAAAATCTAATAACTAAAAAAAAACTGAAAAAAATAAAAAAAAGGCAAAAACTACAAAAAAAATAAAAACTAATAAAAAAACTAAAAAAGCTAAAAAACTAAAAAAAAACTAAAAAAAACTAAAAAAAGGTAAAAAACTAAAAAAACTAAAAACTAAAAAAGAAAAAAACTAAAAAAATGGAAAAAACTGAAAAATAAAAGAGAAAAAGAAAACTAAAAAAATATGAATAAATATATATAAAAATAAGTTGTTTGTGGGTTATGTCTGTCTGTCTGTCTGTCGAGTGACGTCGTGTTTGTCCGCATATGACGTCTGAATTATTTCACACTAATACAGAAGAAGAAAAAAAAACTAAAAAAGGTAAAAACTACAAAAAAAACTAAAAAGAAAAAAAACTAAAAAAGCTAAAAAACTAAAAAAAACTAAAAAAAGGTAAAAAACTAAAAACTAAAAAAACTGAAAAAACTAAAAAAAGGCAAAAACTAAAAAAAAACTAAAAACTAATAAAAAAAACTAAAAAAGCTAAAAAACTAAAAAAAAAAAAACTAAAAAAGGTAAAAAACAAAAAAAAACTAAAAACTACAAAAGAAAAAACTAAAAAAAAAGGAAAAAAACTGAAAAATAAGAGAAAAAGAAAACTAAAAAAATATTAATAAATATAAAAAATATAAATATAAATATAATATAAATTAGCAATCAACAAAGCACCGAGACACAAATGACGACCGGGACACAGGGAGTATAAATGACGACCAGGACATAAGTAAAAAAAAATAAAAAAACTAAAAAAATGGTAAAAAACTACAAAAAACTAAAAACTAATAAAAAAACTAAAAAATCTAAAAATCTAAAAAAAAAAAACTAAAAAAAGGTAAAAAACAAAAAAAAACTAAAAACTACAAAAAGCTAAAAAACTAAAAAAAACTAAAAAAAGGTAAAAAACTAAAAACTAAAAAAAACTGAAAAAACTAAAAAAAGGCAAAAACTAAAAAAAAACTAAAAACTAATAAAAAAACTAAAAAAGCTAAAAAACTAAAAAAAAAAAACTAAAAAAAGGTAAAAAACAAAATAAAACTAAAAACTACAAAAGAAAAAACTAAAAAAAAAAGGAAAAAACTGAAAAATAAGAGAAAAAGAAAACTAAAAAAATATTAATAAATATAAAAAATATAAATATAAATATAATATAAATTAGCAATCAACAAAGCACCGAGACACAAATGACGACCGGGACACAGGGAGTATAAATGCCGACCAGGACATAAGTAAAAAATAAGTTGTCTGTGTGTGGATCTGTGGATGGATCAGGTGACGTCATGTTTGTCCGCATATGACGTCTGAATTATTTCACACTAATACAAAAGAAGAAAAAAACTAAAAAAGGTAAAAACTACAAAAAAAAACTAAAAAGAAAAAAAAACTAAAAAAGCTAAAAAAACTAAAAAAAACTAAAAAAAACTAAAAAAAGGTAAAAATCTAATAACTGAAAAAAAACTGAAAAAAATAAAAAAAGGCAAAAACTACAAAAAAAAATAAAAACTAATAAAAAAACTAAAAAAGCTAAAAAACTAAAAAAACTAAAAAAAAAACTAAAAAAAGGTAAAAAACTAAAAAAAACTAAAAACTAAAAAAGAAAAAAACTAAAAAAATGGAAAAAACTGAAAAATAAAAGAGAAAAAGAAAACTAAAAAAATATGAATAAATATATATAAAAATAAGTTGTTTGTGGGTTATGTCTGTCTGTCTGTCTGTCGAGTGACGTCGTGTTTGTCCGCATATGACGTCTGAATTATTTCACACTAATACAAAAGAAGAAAAAAAACTAAAAAAGGTAAAAACTACAAAAAAAACTAAAAAGAAAAAAAACTAAAAAAGCTAAAAAACTAAAAAAAACTAAAAAAAGGTAAAAAACTAAAAACTAAAAAAACTGAAAAAACTAAAAAAAGGCAAAAACTAAAAAAAAACTAAAAACTAATTAAAAAACTAAAAAAGCTAAAAAACTAAAAAAAAAAAAACTAAAAAAGGTAAAAAACAAAAAAAAACTAAAAACTACAAAAGAAAAAACTAAAAAAAAAGGAAAAAACTGAAAAATAAGAGAAAAAGAAAACTAAAAAAATATTAATAAATATAAAAAATATAAATATAAATATAATATAAATTAGCAATCAACAAAGCACCGAGACACAAATGACGACCGGGACACAGGGAGTATAAATGACGACCAGGACATAAGTAAAAAAAAAAAATAAAAAAACTAAAAAAATGGTAAAAACTAAAAACTAATAAAAAAACTAAAAAATCTAAAAATCTAAATAAACTAAAAAAGAAAAAAAAGAAAAAAGGAAAAAAATAAAGGAGAAAAACAAAACTAAAAAACGAATGTATATACAGACCGGGACACCGGGATACAAATGACGACCGGGACACAGGGAATATAAATGACGACCGGGACACAGGGACACAACTACAATGGGGACGCCGGGAGGCACAGGGGAATATAAATGACGACCGGGACACCGGGACACAAGGAATATAAATGACGCCCGGGACACTCAAAGAGAAATCACAGACTGGAACACCGGGACACAAATGACGACCGGGACACAGGGAATATAAATGACGACCGGGACACAGGGACATAACTACAAAGGGGACGCCGGGGTGCACAGGGGGATATATAAATGACGATGGCGACTCAGGGAATGGTCGATTAGCAATCACCATCAACAAAGCTCAAGGGCAATCATTAGAATCATGAGGTATAGATCTGAATACGGATTGTTTTCCCATGGACCATTATATGTTGCATGTTCAATAGTCGGTAAACCTGACAATCTATTTATATGCACAGACAATGGGACAGCAAAGAATGTTGTATATTCGCAAGTTTTACGTAGTTAAAAACATATATATATATATATATATATATATATATATATATATATATATATATATATATATATATATATATATATATATATATATATATATATATATATATATATATATATATATATATATATATATATATATATATATATATATCTATATTCACAGGTGGGACATAGGGACACAACTACAATGGCGCGTAACTAATATGGTGCGTAACGACTTACGCGCGCGGGGGGGCTTGGGGGGGGGGGGGCGCGAAGCGCCCCCACCAACTAGGTGTTGGGGTGGCGCGAAGCGCCACCCCAACAGCTAGTATATATATATATATATATATATATATATATATATATATATATATATATATATATATATATATATATATATATATATATATATATATATATATATATATATATATATATATATATATTTATATATATATATATATATATATATATAGATATATATATATATTTATATATCTATATATATATATATATATATATATATATATATATATATATATATATATATATAATATATATATATATATATATAGATATATATATATATATATATATATATATATATATATATATATATATATATATATATATATATATATATATATATTCCCCCTGTGCCCCCCGCGGGGGGCACAGGGGGATATATAGATGACGACGGGGACACAGGGAATGTTCGATTAGCAATCACCATCAACAAAGCTCAAGGGCAATCATTAGAATCATGATATATAACTAAAATAACTAAAAAAAGGTAAAAAACTAAAAACTAGAAAAAAACAATTTAAAAACGAATGTATATACAGACTGGGACACGGGGACACAACTGACGACCGGGACACCGGGACACAAGGAATATAAATGACGCCCGGGACAATCAAAGAGAAATCACAGACTGGGACACCGGGACACAAATGACAACCGGGACACAGGGAATATAAATGACGACCGGGACACAGGGACACAACTACAACGGGGACGCCGGGGGGCACAAGAGAATATATAAATGACGACGGCGACACAGGGAATGGTCGATTAGCAATCACCATCAACAAAGCTCAAGGGCAATCATTAGAATCATGAGGTATAAATCTGAATACGGATTGTTTTCCCATGGACCATTATATGTTGCATGTTCAAGAGTCGGTAAACCTGACAATCTATTTATATGCACAGACAATGGGACAGCAAAGAATGTTGTATATTCGCGAGTTTTACGTAGTTAAAAACATATATATATATATATATATATATATATATATATATATATATATATATATATATATATATATATATATATATATATATATATATATATATATATATATATATATATATATATATATATATATATATATATATATATATATATATATATATATATATATATATATATATATATATATATATATATATATATATATATATATATATATATATATATATATATATATATATTCACAGGTGGGACATAGGGACACAACTACAATGGCGCGTAACTAATATGGCGCGTAACGACTTACGCGCGCGGGGGGCTTGGGGGGGCACGAAGCGCCCCTACCAACTAGTATATATATATATATATATATATATATATATATATATATATATATATATATATATATATATATATATATATATAAATATATATATATATATATATATATATATATATATATATATATATATATATATATATATATATATATATATATATATATATATATATATATATATATATATATATATTCACAGGTGGGACATAGGGACACAACTACAATGGCGCGTAACTAATATGGCGCGTAACGACTTACGCGCGCGGGGGGCTTGGGGGGGCACGAAGCGCCCCTACCAACTAGTATATATATATATATATATATATATATATATATATATATATATATATATATATATAGAAATAAGTTGTCTGTCTGTCTGTGGATCAGGTGACGTCATGTTTCTGTGTTGACTGACGTCATGAAATTAGTTGTCGTCATTTTTGCTTTGACGGTGACGTCATTAACGGTATTTAAGACATTTGTTCACGGAAAAATGTTTAATTGTAAAATGACTGAAGAACCTACAATGGCAACAGCCGAGGAAGCTGCTCAAAGAGTTTATGCCAAAAAATTTGCTGCTGATAGAGAAAGTAAGAAAAGAAAGCGTTCCGAGGAATCACAAGAACAGCAAGAAAAGAGGATTGCGGCTAAAGAACGCAAAACCACGCAGTTAGATGAAAATCCACCTGGACAGCGAGAGTCAAAACATATCCAAACTGAAAATGATAGCGATGATGATTGGGTTTGGGATTTTGACTTGGATACAGTCATCAATGCCTACCAGATTTAAGTTAAAAAAACAAAGGTTCGTCGATATGTACTTCATAGTGACGCTGAAAAATAAAGAAGAAAAAGAAAACTGAAAAAAGAAAAAAGGTAAAAAACTAAAAAAAAACTAAAAAGAAAAAACACTCAAAGAGAAATTACAGACCGGGACACAAATGACGACCGAGACAGAGGGAATATAAGTGACGACCGGGAACCTCAAAGAGAAATTACAGACTGGGACACACGGACACAAATCACGACCGGGACACAGGGAATATAAATGACGACCGGGACACAGGGACACAACTACAACGGGGACGCCGGGGGCACAGGCGGGATATATAAATGACGACCGGGACACAGGGATTGTTCGAATAGAAATTACAGACCGGGACACCGGGCTATCTCTAATCACAGGTGGGACACAGGGACACAACTACAATGGCGCGTAACTAATATGGCGCGTAACGACTTACGCGCGCGGGGGGGCTTGGGGGGGCGCGAAGCGCCCCACCAACTAGGTGTTGGGTTATATATATATATATATAAATAAGTTGTCTGTCTGTGTGTCTGTCTGTCTGTCAGGTGACGTCATGTTTCTGTGTTGACTGACGTCATCAAGTTAGTTGTCGTCATTTTTGCTATGACGGTGACGTCATTCAAGATATTTAAGACATATGTTCACGTAGAAATCTATTAATGTTTAAGTTTAAAATGACTGATGAACTTACAATGGCAAAAGCCGATGAAGATGCTCAAAGAGTCTATGCCAAAAAACTATCTGCTGATAGAGAAAGTCAGAAAAGAAAGCGTGCCGAGGAATCAAAAGAACAGCAAGGAAACAGGCTTGAGGCTGATAGAGAAAGAAAGAACAGAAAGCGTGCCGAGGAATCAAAAGAACAGCAAGGAAACAGGCTTGAGGCTGATAGAGAAAGAAAGAACAGAAAGCGTGCCGAGGAATCAAAAGAACAGCAAGGAAACAGGCTTGAGGCTGATAGAGAAAGAAAGAACAGAAAGCGTGCCGAGGAACTACCAGAGCAACGCGGAAGCAGACTTGCTGCTAAAAGAGAAAGTGAAAAAAGAAGGCGTGCCGAGGAATTACAAGAACAGCAAGAAATCAGGCTTGCTGCTGATAGAGAAAGTAAGAAAAGAAAGCGTGCCGAGGAATCACAAGAACAGCAAGAAATCAGGCTTGCTGCTGATAGAGAAAGTAAGAAAAGAAAGCGTGCCGAGGAATCAGAGCAACCTGAAAGTTATCGCCTGGCATTCAGGTACAACCCAGTCGATGATTATAGCTTGAGTAGATGTGTTCAAATCGGGACAATGTCTAAAATTTGTCCCTATTGCAAGGCCTTGAAATTCAATGGTGAAACAATGGGAATGTGTTGCGCCTCAGGAAAAGTTAAACTTCCTCTATTGGCTGCACCACCAGAGCCATTGAAGACTTTCCTTACTGGAACTACGTCAGAATCTAAGCGTTTTTTGTCACAAATCAGAAAATACAACTCATGTTTCCAAATGACGTCGTTTGGAGCCCAAATCGAAAATCCAGATCAATTTACGTCTACCTTCAAAGTAAAAGGGCAAATTTATCATAGAGCAGGGTCCCTTCTACCATTCTCAGGCGAGAATCATAAATTTTAACAATTGTACTTCATCAGTGATAGAAATTCTGAATTGAATGCACGTTGCGAAATTTCTCCCAACGTTGAAAGGACAATCGTTTCCCAATTGCAACATCTTTTCCACGAAAATAATATTTTAGTGCGTCTGTTCAAAACAGCCATCGATTTGATGCCTACTGATACGCATAAAATTATTATTTCCTCTGACAAAACGCCTCCTGGCCAACAAGTGCGTAGATACAATGCTCCAACTATCGACGAAGTGGCAATCGTTATGGTCGGTGATCAGTTTTTACCTCGAGATATTATTCTTCATAAGCGAAACGCTCAGTTGTTAAGAATTGCTGAAACTCATCGATGCTACGATGCCCTACAATATCCTATCATTTTTCGGGATGGAGCCGACGGCTATCACTTTAATATTAAATTGATGAATCCAGCCACTAACAAAGAAATGAATAAGAAATGCAGTGCAATGCATTATTATTCCTATAGACTAATGATTCGGCAGGATGAAGAAAATTATATTTTAAAATGCCGTGAATTGTTTCACCAATTTGTCGTTAATATGTATACCACAAACGTTGGAAGATTAACAATTTTACCTTCGTCATATGCTGGCAGTCCCCGTCATATGCATGAATATGCTCAAGATGCTATTGCGTATGTTCGTCTCTATGGTCGTCCAGATTTATTTATTACATTTACATGTAATCAATCTTGGGACGAAATACTGCAGCTTTTACTTCAAGGACAATCGGCGGTTCATAGGCATGACATTACGGCCCGTGTCTTCCGGCAAAAGTTGAAATCACTGATAAACTACATAGTAAAACTTGAAGTGTTTGGGTCAGTGCGATGCTGGATGTACTCAGTGGAATGGCAAAAACGAGGTTTGCCACACGCACATATACTAATCTGGCTACATAAAAAAATTACTTCGAACGAAATTGATGATGTGATTTCCGCTGAAATACCTGATAAAAATGTCGATAAGGGGTTACATGATATTATTGTAAAAAATATGATACATGGACCTTGCGGTGCACTGAACGAAAATTCACCATGCATGGCCAAAGGAAGGTGCACAAAGCAATATCCTCGACTTTTAGTATCAAACACAATTACTGGCAATGATGGTTACCCACAATATAGAAGAAGATCTACTGAAGATGGCGGTAAAACAGCAATAATAAAGAAGCGTAACGGTACCACCATCGAAGTAGATAACCAGTGGGTTGTTCCATTTTCCCCATTATTATCAAAAACATTTAATGCACACATAAACGTTGAATACTGTAACTCCGTAAAGGCAATCAAATACATATGTAAATACGTCAACAAAGGCAGTGACATGGCAGTTTTTGGCTTGCAACCCGAAATCAAAGATTTCGACGAAATCGTACAATATCAGGCTGGAAGATACATAAGCAGTAATGAAGCTGTTTGGCGAATTCTTTCATTTCCGATACATGAACGTAGTCCAGCTGTTGTTCACTTAGCGGTACATTTACAGAATGGTCAACGTGTTTATTTCACGGAAACCAACGTGCAACAAAGAGTCCTGAATCCACCGGATACAACATTAACAGCTTTTTTTTCGCTTTGCAAAAATGATTCTTTTGCAAAAAAACTGCTGTATACTGAAGTGCCTTCGTATTACACGTGGAATACTAAAAATAAAGTATTTGAACGTCGAAAACAGGGTAAGTCAGTCGACGGCCAACCTACCATCTTCAAAGATACCACGATAGGAAGACTCTACACCGTTCACCCCAATCAACATGAATGCTTCTTTCTACGCCTGCTTTTGGTTAATGTACCCGGTCCGACATCCTTTGAGTATTTGAGAACTGTAAACGGTACTATACATGACACTTACCGTAGTGCATGCCAAGCTCTGAATTTATTGGAGAATGACCAACACTGGGATAACTGCATCAATGACGCGTGCAAAACGTCAACCCCAAGTCAAATTCGTGCATTGTTTGGCATCATTTTAACAACTTGCTCTCCATCAGCTCCTACAGAGTTATGGGAAAAATATAAGTCAAAAATGTCCGAAGATATACTCCTTCGAAAATAGTTAGAGACGTCAGATATGACTTTTGATTTTACATCAGAAATTTAAAACTACACTTTAGTTATTATAGAAGATTTGTGCGTACATATGGCAAACAATCCTCTTCAGGTTTTGGGAATGCCTTCACCTAACCGTATCGCTGCTGTTTCGACATGTGTAGAATTGGATCGTGAACAAAGTTACAGTACGAGTGATCTATTGTCGTATGTACAAAATAACATTTCCAAGTTAACGTTGGAACAAAAAGACATTTATGATACGATAATGCATTGTGTCGATAACAACGTTGGAGAAATTTTCTTTTTGGATGCGCCAGGAGGTACTGGTAAAACATTTGTGATAAAACTGATTCTGGCATCAATTCGATCAAAAAATGATATAGCGTTGGCAATTGCGTCGTCCGGAATAGCCGCAACATTGCTGCCTGGTGGAAAAACTGCTCATTCCACTTTGAAATTGCCTCTGAATTTGCATTCTACAGAAACTCCCACGTGCAATATTTCCAAATCATCTGGGACGGGTAAAGTATTGCAGCAATGCAAACTTATTATTTGGGATGAGTGCACAATGGCACACAAAAAATCGCTCGAGGCTCTGGATCAATGCTTGAAGGATTTGAGAGGGAAGTCGAAACCCTTTGGCAGCACATTAATATTGCTTGCGGGAGATTTCAGGCAAACATTACCTATAATACCTAGATCAACTCCTGCAGACGAAATGAATGCTTGCCTGAAAAATTCTAATTTATGGGCACACGTAAAAATATTAAAATTAACTACAAATATGCGTGTCCGATTGCAAAACGATGACTCTGGTCAAACATTTTCAGATCAATTGCTGGCAATTGGAAACGGAAAGCTCCCAGTAGACTCAATTTCAGGACGTATACAACTACCTGCTGATTTCTGTAATTTAGTGACGTCCAAAAATGAATTGATTGAAAAAGTATTTCCGAATATTCTAAAAAATTATAAAAATAATAAATGGCTAAGTGAAAGAGCGATTCTCGCACCCAAAAATATAGACGTCCACGAAATCAACAATATTGTTTTGACCAAGATTCGAGACCAGGCAGTCCTTTACAAGTCAGTCGACACAGTTTTGGAACCAAATGAAGCGGTTAATTATCCATCTGAATTTTTAAATTCCATAGATCTTTCAGGGTTTCCACCACACGTGCTACAACTAAAAATAGGTGTACCAATAATACTTTTAAGAAATATAAACCCACCAAAGCTTTGCAATGGCACTCGACTTGCCGTAAAAAAACAATGGAAAACCTAATAGAGGCCACAATCTTGACAGGGCCTTTTGAGGGTGAGGCTGTTCTTATTCCTCGCATTCCCATGATTCCAACGGATCTGCCTTTTCAATTTAAAAGATTGCAATTCCCAATTCGATTAGCATTTGCAATCACCATTAACAAAGCTCAAGGTCAATCATTAGAAAAATGTGGTATAGATCTTAATACTGATTCTTTTTCCCATGGACAATTGTACGTTGCATGTTCGAGGGTCGGTAAACCTGACAATCTATTTATATGCAGCGACAATTGGACAGCGAAGAATGTTGTATATTCGCAAGTTTTACGCAGTTAATTTGTATTGCACCTATCTATCTATCTATCTATATAAAAACGAGTTGTGTGTATGCATGTTTGTTTGTTTGTAAAAAGAGCGTTTGCATATGACGTCATTATTAGTACATACGGCTTTGTATATGCACAGACAATGGGAAAGCCAAGAATGTTGTATATTCGCAATTTTTACGTAGTTTGAAACACATATATAAATCTATCTATATTCACAGGTGGGACACAGGGACACAACTACAATGGCGCGTAACTAATATGGCACGTAACGACTTACGCGCGCGGGGGGGCTTGGGGGGGCGCGAAGCGCCCCACCAACTAGGTGTAGGGGTGGCGCGAAGCGCCACCCCAACAGCTAGTATATATATATATATATATATATATATATATATATATATATATATATATATATATATATATATATATATATATATATATATATATATATATGATGAAACTATTTCTTTTCAGGGTCTTGGTCCCACTGTTTCCATAACTAGGCCTGTCTTTGATGTTAAGAAAAAGCCAAATCAGGTACGCTCTATTTTTCTAGTAAACTTCTTCACTAAAAGAAAACGAAACCGATAAAATATAATTTGCATTGGTGTTAATAGAAAACAAATCCTATTAGGCAATATTGGAAGCATGAACACATAACTTTCAAGTATGGAGTGGGGCAAAAAGAAACGAGTTTAAACATCTCATTCCCCAGGAGATGGCTGTAATTATTTTAGGTTTATATACTGATAACAAATAGTTAACTCTCTAGTTTCATTTTGTAGGGACTTGTTCATTACAAACAGTGTTTCAGTAACGGATGTAGCCAGGTGTCCCTCTATCCTATAAGTTAGAAGACCAATAAAAAAAAAAAAAAATTCCTTCGATGTAACCATAATTATGTAAGAGGATCTACTTAAGAATAGCTATTATTTCTATTGCTATTTCTATTTCTATTTCTATTTATTATTTCTATTTCTTATTATATTTCTATTTAGTAAATTTGAACATTTTTGATGTTTCTTTTATAAAATTGAAAAAATTAAGTAAATAGCGATAATTCACTTTATGGTTTTATTTTTGTTAAGCTGTTTTTCCCATTTTACTTTGTTTATTATACTTGTGTTTATTATATTTGTTTTTGCTTATTGTTTATTATACTTATTATACTATTTGTTTAATTATACTTGTTCACAATTAGTCTTAATTAAATAATTAAGAACAAGTCTCTTCAACTAAAAGTAAGCAGCAACATCAAAACTTAAAATGGATACAAGTTATTACTTGTATGAGGGGGGTTTTCCCCTCCTCAATACCTCATTCTTTATGCTAAAGTTTTTGAACTTTTAGAAAGGCCTATCATTCTAATTAAACAGCCCTTGTCTGTCAAGATTTGTTCTTAAAGAATTGAGATAAAACAAAAACTTTTTCATCATCATCATCGTTCAAAACAGGTGAATTATTTTGATTTACTTAATTTCGAAACAACATGGACTCATTAGGAACTAAATAAAAAAAAAATAGCTTGTTCACCTGAAAATAAGGAGCAACATAAACACTTAAAACGAACAGAAATTATTATCTGCATGAGGGAATCGCAAACTTTAAACTTTAAAATGAGGAATTAAAATGAGGGAATTAAAAACTTTAAAAAAAAACCTTTACTATTCTAATCAGACGGCCCTGTGATCCAGGAGTTATCCTTAAATATTTGGAACAAAAAGTTAGACTTTAGTCTAAACACCGAGGTATTGAGGAAGGAAAAATCCCCTTATAAACGTAATAATTTCTCTTCATTTTAATTTTTATGTTGCTCCTTACTATCAAGTGAAAATATTTGTTTTTATTTTATTCCTGTTGGTTTTTAAATAATGCTAGGAAATCTGGCTCCCCCGTTATGGAAAACTGCTTCCCCCACGGAAAATCCTTCCATTAAAAGTTATTCCTACGTAAACCCTCCCCGCCATGAAATTCCCCCAAAAATTTCATTCTAGCTGAGAATTACCCCGAAAAATTTCTTGTGGAAGATTCCGGGTGAAAAAACTTTCTTAGCGCACTTTCATTTGAAAAAGGCTTTAACTTCTGATTGTTTTTAAAATCAAGCCAGAAATCCTCTTCTCAGTGGGACGGTTTTCCTGCATATACCCCCCCCCCCTTCTGACCCCAACTAGAAAATTGATTGTACAGAAAATTCTTTCTGGAATATTTATCCCGTGAAAAAGTTCCTCATGGAGAATGTCTTCCGTAGAAGCTCTCCTTTCCACACAGAGAAATACTCTAGACCTTTCCAACCAATTAGTAATTTCCCTCCGGACAATTAATAGTGTATGCAGATGTACCAATGAGTTCGTAAAGAGACATTAAGACCATTAGCGGGTCTAGGGGCAAAGGGATCCCCCAAGATTTTCTCGGGTGCTCTCTTTTCTTTTTTCACTTTTTTAGAATAAATTTGTCAATTTGGTCAATTATTGGCACCTTTGTTCCATTGGGCCTCCCCCAATATTTTACTCTAGATCCACCCCTGAGTAAGACAGATAAAAAGAATTTCGCATAGGAGTTCTGGCAAATTTCTTCATTGTAAAGTCTCCCCTAAAAGGTTCATCCCTCGGAAACTTTCCTCTCACGGAAAATTCTCCTGTGGAAAATCCCACCAGAAATAAATTCACCCACCCCTCCCTGAAAAATCTCTGCATACTCCCAAATTACAGATACTATGCGTAAACAATGGGGAAATTACATAACTTATATATATTTCCCCAAGGGCTGTAGGAGGTAAACTAAAAAGGAAAAAAGAACGGGTGGAAATAGCGCTTGTTGCCCTCCAATCTTTTTAGTCAATTAAAAAGCGTACCAGAACTTTTAATTTCTGTTTGAGTAGCCCCTTAACTAAAATTGTACGACTATTGGTTTGATGCCATCACCCCTGTGAACAGAAGGAAATAAATCAAAACACATACGCCATCTTTCTTTGGGAAAAAGTACAAAATTCCATATTTTTATAGTTAGGAGCTTGAAGCTTCTACAATAGGATTCTGGGATGCGTTGAAGCTGTCATTTTAAAGTTTCATTAAGATTCCCTGGCTTCTAGGGAGGTTTTTCCCTTTTTTCTAGGGAGGTAATTTTCTCAGGCTCGCAGTTTTTGATAGGTAATAATAAACCTAATGAATATATTTGGAATCAGCATAATCAGTCGATTCTTTTAACATGTCTATTGATATCAAGATTCTGTTTTTTAGAGTTTCTTTTACTACTGAGCAGGATCGCTCCTTACTTACAGTTCGTTACTACAAACTGTTCAAAACTGGAATGATAGTAAGGATTAACTGCCATGATTTCACTTTATTGTTTCTTTCCTATGTAATTTGTATGTCTGAATGTACCAAGGATATTAAAAGTGAAATCTTGTGTCAGCAAAGCTTACTTTTGGTCAAGTTTTTATGTGACTGAAACTTTCATGTTAATTTTTATGTTAAACTTCAATTATTCTTTTTCCTATTTTTGTCATTTTGTGTTATTTCTTTTTCTCTTTATTATTTCTTTTTCCTTTTTTGTCATTTTGTGTTATTCTATGTTTACAGTAAAAAAATACATTAAACTAAAGCAATGGTAAAATAAAATATATAATTAAATAAAAAGAAAAAAATGGTAACGAGGAATATACATGAATTGTAACGCTCAGCCATTTTAGTTGCCGTATGTTTACATAGGGTTAACTTTTCCACGGCTGTTGGTACGGTCTAAATGTAAATATCAGGAAATTTTCTTGAAATCTGGTCTCAGTAAAGAAAATTGCATAGCAGATAAAAATAGATTTTTTTAACTTAATAAGCTCCTTGACAAAGTGATTAAAATTACGTATTTTAGCGTTAAAATACAGTTACGTAATTAAGCGATTTACGTTATTGCCTGTTCAAGCGAATTTTATTTCTCTGTAAGCCTAAAATTGTGTAAAACCATTATATGAGCTTAAGATTAATTTTTAACAGCTTCTGTTGCTTTTCAAAAAATGCAGACTAGGAGTAAAACTTCCTATTCAAAAATTTGTGCTGAAATGGCTAATGCCAAAGCAATAATTATTAATAGCTTCTAATCTAAAATAAGCTATTTATGTATCTATTTTCAGGAGCAGCAACTGTTAGGAATTGTTGGGACAGATATACCCATTTCAGAAATAGAAAGTATAATTTTAAAAAAGAAAATGAGCAAAAACGTTTACACCTTTGCACTATCTCCAAATGGTATGGTTCTTTATCATCCTAGCCTAGCAGATTACACAAACGTTCTTGAGGTTAGTGTTTTATCAGTTCTTCTAGTTCTTCATAGTTCTTCTTTTTACCACGTTTTACTTAACTAGCTGACCCTGTTGTATTCATTCAAAATTTGAGATATTCATTTCCATCCCTTCCTCTCATTCGGTTAAAAATTTGTGTACAGCGGTAGATATGGTCGTCTGGATTTAGGGACTTCTCTAATTCTTTCCATTGAAAGTAAGTAGCCCCTCGCTTGTCAAGAAACTTGTCTAAGGCATCCCGGATGATCAATGAATAATTGCGTAAATGATTTCTCTGGCCTTGAGTGTTAGTTTCGCAGTGATATAGCACTAAGGCACTCTTGGGGAACAATGAACTGTGAACAAACCTGGACAAGGCGATTCCAATGGTGAACTTAAAAACCAATGAAATCAGAACAAACTCGATAATGCGATTTTCTAAGGCACTCTTCAGGAACAATGAACTCTGAACAAGCCGGGACAAAGCGGTTCTATCTTTCTTGATAATATTGCCAAACATGTTTCGCAATGATTAAAGATGATGGCTAAGCACTTTCCAATTATTTCATAAGTATTTGAATCGCGGAGGAGTTTAACTGGCGACTCCTAAGGAGGTCAGTAGTATCCTATTAATTTGTTTGACCACGCCCGTAGGCACAACTCTTTTGTTTCTTAGTTGTTTAAAATCAAGAAGAAGGCTTGACGGTGATTCCCCTAGTGCTACTATATACCCAACTAAAGTCATTGATGGTGACATTTTTTCTATACTAATAGTCTGGTTTAGGAAACGAATGTCAGACCTGGGATTTCCTACGGTAATAAACAATACGTTAGTTTAAAAACACCCCTAATTATTAGCCATTCTTGAACTTTTGAATTCGATTCATGAACCTTCAATTATTTTGACACGTTCAGGGTGAGTAAATATCAATATCAAAACTAACAGAAGAATAAACACTGCCTTCAGGTGGCTTACGTAATTTGCCCTTGAGGCGGATCTTAATTATTTTTGATTCTGAACATATTTTTAGCTTCGAAGTTTCTCTATTTTCTTATGTCTTAAAATAACATCACCTATATACATAACAAAAGAAATTCACATCTGGTATTTTCAAAATACAAAATGAAAATGATTTACGTATGTTAGGTGTTTTTTTCTTTTAGAAAAATAATCTGTGTAGTGACATTTTTTATATATGGTCGTGTGGATTCACTTACTTCTCTACACCTTTTCATAGAAAGTAAGTAGCCCCACACTTATCAAGGTAATTCCCTAAGGCACTCTTGAGGATCAATTAACTCTTACGTAACTGATTTCTCTGGCCTTGAGTGTTATTTGCGTAACGATGTAGCCCTAAGGTACTTTGATGATCAATGAATTCAGAGTATGGGCCATGGTCAAGTTGTGTAACAAATTCTACCATTACTTTGCATGCAACAGATACTGAATTCTACGGGTTTTATGACTTTTCCCTGAGTGAGTTCCAACGATTTTACGACTCCTTCCCTATTCATAGGAGAAACACTATTGGAGTAAATGAACTGTTACTTTGTTTTTGGGAAATATATAATGGTAATGTGAAACTCTCTGATTCAACAGTACCTCAATAACTTTCAAAGAAGTTTGAAGTTTATGATTTGAATATATTGGTTTATGGAAGTCCTCTACTTGGGCAATTTTTGAATGCGTGTTTTTTTGCTCAGTATTTACTTCAGTGAATTATTATGCTATCACTGGCTTGTGAATCATAATATGCGTGTCTAAAATAGAGGCATATGAACTAGTTCGGCAAGACAACTTTTATTTTTCTTAATCTTTTTTGTAGTCTTTATTTTTTATTTTAGTATTTTTATTTAAATTTATCTGTCATCACCATGCCTAAATTGAGAGAATCGGTCATACGATCATTACTGCATGTTGTTAGTATCATCATAAGAATTTGACGTTTCGAAATGGCACTTATTTCGTTTCGTTCGTTCGGGATTAATAATGCTGCATATACACATATTATCATTGTTATTATTTTTTCAATAAAGGTATCTATTGATAAACTACCAAGGATACTCTTAGCGTTCACTGATTTTTTGATTTTCTATTTTGCCAGCAATTTCATTGTGTATTACCACGTTTTTTCTACTATACTTCATTGTTTTTGGTAAAAAGCCTTATTCACCTATTTAAGACTCTAGTACTCGACTTTTGAGCCTTATAGTAGTGAGAAAATCATGTTCACCAATAAACACAATCCAAAAATCATGTTCCCCAAAGATTTTATTTCATTTTAAGACATGAAAAAAGTTGGAAAAATATTTAGTTAAAAAAATACCCCCCTGAAAATTTGACTCCCATCTAAAAATATGATCCTCTCCACTCTTTCCCCTTGGAGGGGTTAAATATATTAGAGGCTAAAACTTTTTATAATAAACATGTTTATTACTAATAGAAAAACACATATATGCATAAAACATGTATTACTTTTTACCATTCATTACCCAATTGATGTGGTTCCTATTTATGCCATCAGTTTTGTTCTTCTTCTTAGAATGTCTAATACCCATATTCCAAGAAGGAATGTGTCTTGGAACACATTTTAGTTTTAGTTTTTTAGTTTTACTGCTGATGATGAACACTGTATATGTGTTCGAAATATCCAGTTAAATAATTTTATATCTATTCACTGTCAATAAAAAGGTATCATCCCTATTTTGAACTGTTTTACTTTCACTAAAAATTGTATCTCGTCCTCGGGCTTAAGCATCCTATACAGATATTTGAGGCACTCAAAATCTTCCAAATTGAATAGGGAAATGTTTTTCTCGCTCTTTTCAACTAAAGGTTTATCTCTCTGCACATTTCCTTGAACAAACAACGCTTCAATTCAAAAAAACTGCAAATTTCTTTTACCTTATCTTGAATATTATTCAGTTCCTTTCCTCCTTCATAGAACGGGGAATCACTCAATTATAAATCCCAATATGGTTCAATCCTCTTAACAAACTATTCTCTAAGTCTCTAATGTAGACATGTATCTTATAAATTACATTCTAGTGATAGCATGATAGTCAAAAATAGAACTAAACGAGAACTTCCTTAAACAAATATATTCACAATTTAAAACACAAAAATTAGAAACTTACTGATATACTCTTTACTCAGAGCGTTTTAAAATACTATCTTATATTTTTCAAAAATAAAGTAACAGTTCAGTGAATCCAAGAATTAAATAGCCGGGTATTTCCTATGGCTGGGAGAAGAGTAAAACCGTCTGAATTCGATGCGGGGAGGATTCAGAAAACCGAAAGAATCCTTTGTGGGGATGAATAATAAAATTTGTCGAATTCATTGCGGGGGGGGAGTCATGAAAATATCAGCATCTTTCCATACAAATGAAACGTGGAAGTTGTTACATAAATTAACTATAAAGCTTACTCTTAAGTTCATTGGCCCTTAATGTGCCTTAGGGCTGTATGATTTCACAACTAATACTCAAGGACAGAGAAATCCGTTCCGTAAGGTTTCATTGATCCTCAAGAGTACGTTAGGGAATGACCTTGACAAGTGTAGGGCTACTTGCTTTTTATTATGAGGGGTAGAGAAGTGAGCAAATCCAGAAGACCATATGAAAAAAATGTCACTACAAATATAATGTATCTAAAAGAGAGTCCCGACTTACATAAGTATATCATTTTTATTTTGTATTTTAAAATTATCACATATGCGTTTCATTTGTTATATGTATATCAAATGCCATTTAAATACACGAAAAAAGTAAAAATAATTAATATTTGCCTCAAGGTCTAAGTTCGTAACATACTTGAGGGCAGTATGTATGCTCTTTTCAGTTTTTGTATAATTCTTTGCTCGTCCCTGAAGGTCTGGGCTCAAAAATAAGCCATGGATTAAATTCAAAAGTTGAAGAATGGGTAGTAAGGAGGAGTGTTTTTCAAACTAAAGAAGATGCATGATATACAAATGAATCGTGATGCTTAGAATGCATTTCTAATAACATGGTAGCATCATTAAATTATTGGTTCAGTTGAGTGACATGTCGTTCAGTTACCATAGAAAGCCTCGGGACTCACTTTTGATTCTATACCACACAAATAATTCGTATATTAAATGAAAACTATTAAGAGACTAAAGAAAATGACATGATGATATCGTTCGGAAAGAAAATCTGTCGCCAGCTATAACTATAGTAAAAACATTGCCATCAATGACTTTACTTAGGTAGATGGCAGCACTGGGAAAATCGCTGTTAAAATTTTATCGTAATCTCAAGCCTCCAAGGAAGAAAAGAGTAGTGCCTATGGGTGTAGTCCAACGCATTAATGGTACACTATTCATTTTATTTAGTTTATAATTAATTAAGCTAATACCTGTTGGTTTTTGTCAATATGTTTCTAAGAACAATTTGTCAACATCGACTTGTTCATTCCGTCGTCCTTAGGAGTCTCCATTTCAAATCCTATGCCGATCAATTACATCTGAAATTATCAGAAGCTGCTTAGTCACTCTCTTTAATCATTACGCAATCTGTTTTGTAATAGAATCAAAAAAGGTAGAACCGTGTTGTCCGGGTTTATTCAGAGTTCGTTTTTCTCACGAGCGCCTCAGGAAATGTTTATTACCGGGTTTGCTCAGATTTCATTGGTTTTCCTGTACACCATTAAAATCGCCTTGTCAAGGTTTGTTCAGAGTTCATTGTTTCTCAAGAGTGCCTTAGGGCTATATCATTGCACAAATTACAATCTAGGCCAGAGAAATCAGTTACGCAAGAGTTCATTAGTCCTTAGGAGTACATTAGAGAATGACCTTGATAGACGAAGGGCTGCTTATTTTCTATGAAAAGGTGTACAGTGGCCCCTAAATCCAGAAAACCATATCTACTTACTGCTTTGCTTTATCTAAAAATATAATATTCTTATATATTTCAATCACAAAAATACTTATTAATATTATAGTTCAAAAATTAAAACATTTATGAAAATTTTAACCAAAGCTTCACCACTTGCTGTTTGGGCGTTTCCAATAGACAAAGCTTCTAAGCCTTCTTGCCTCTAACTTTTCTTCACATAGAGTAGTGTGTCCGGAAACTCAATGCATACCTAATATAGTATGTATTGAAGAACTAAATAGGCACAGTTTGCATAATTTAACACCAAACGAGTTAAATAAACACTATGATTTTTTAGTACCTTTTACGAATCGGCTGAAAAAGGGAAAATAAATTTTTGATTGCTAAAGAATGCTAAAGAATAACAACAAACTTAAAATAAACCACTAAAATGAATAATTTTAATAACTGGTATAATTTAATTTCGCGGAAAAAGAATACAATCTTGTTTTTTGTTCTTTCAAAATTTTTCAAAATGTTCCCGTGAAAGTTAATTTTTCGGCCGAATTAATTCAAAATTTACTCTTACCACCCTAGCTGTACTGCAGGGCCGACGCAGGAAAATGAGTAGTCAAGAAGCGTCGTTAATCTGATGCAATACTTAAAACATTTAAAGTCGATTTTAAAGTTCGTAGCTTTCTTTTTTTAAGATTGCTTCTCTTATATTTTACCATTCTCTTTTGTTTTTATTTCATTCTAAAAATTTATTAAATTTTGTAATAACATAAAGCCAAATCACCAATTAAGAACTAATAAGTGGCAAAACAATTATAACTTCATTTTCCAGAACATAAGGCACTATTTTTTTGAATCAATGCTTCAAATTTTTCAGCTAAATACTATATTCCGGTAAATTTAGCTGAAAATCTTAGCTAAGGTATCTAAGTATTAACAGTCTTTTAAACTTCATCTCCGGTTCTTTTAGCAGTGCTTATTGAATTATATTTTAGACGAGTTAATCAATATCGGAAAGTAAAAATTTATTTTTAGTACACTGGCTGATAAAGGAATATTTTTCCCTAAGCTGAAGAATATTATTAGAGTCCCCCATTTGAGTTGAAATCTACTGAAAATCACTTTCTACTACCATCCTGTTGACTTTAGTGTGCAGTGTATGCAGATCTCAACAAAAATAAATAATTAATGCTTCATATCCTTCTCATACTGCACGACAGTATATTCCCTCTTCCTTATGTAACGCAATTTGTTCCGTCTCAATTTGGTAGCACAGGACTTAGAAATCGAACGTAGCTATAGCAACATACTGCAAAGCTGATGCATGGGTCATAGTGATGAAAAAGTGTCGTTAATCCAAAAATATACAATAAATTTTATTCCAGCAATCATCATTTTGTTCTTGGTAAAAAAACAACAAGTTAAAAGATCAAGTTTAACTTCAAAGATCTATCCGTTTACAATTAAAACATTGTCCAATTATAGTTTCAGAACGATTATTTGTTGGCAAATAATTTTCAAACCTTTCTTTTTATAAATGAAACGAAAATGTATTGAAAAGGGCGAATTTTTCAATTAGACAGTGGAAGATTAAAGAAAAACGTTTTAATATATAAATGATAACAAAAGTCTGGAAAATTCCGCTCCATATCCCGAAGCCTTTATTCACAGAAAAATATAAAACTAGCCTAGAAAAAAATATTTAAGGAAAACTTAAAAAAATCGGAAACAAAAAGAAAAAACTCCCATTTAAGTAAACTTTGATCTTCCACGGTAGCAAGCAACCTAGTAAGAATGGTCAAGTCCAATACTACAAAATACAATAACCCGTAACTCCTGAAAATAGTGTCAGATCAAAACAAGAGGTACACTATTACAACAGTATTCTTCGAAACTACCTGTATAGGCAGCTTACTGCCCCTTTGCTTGAATAACGAGGAAGATATATTGGCTTGAAAAACAAGATAAGTTGCTTGAACTACGCTATCTGCATAATGGTATCTTTTTCTGTCTGTTCGACTGAGATAGCGGGGTACTGGGACAACATAGAGAGCTTTTTATTGGCTCATTCCAAAGGAAATTTCCAAATCTAGTGCCTGTTGCAAATAGAAAAATTAAATAGAATAAAGTTTTAACTAAAAATTGTGTTTTTCATGTATAAGATTTATGAATGACATCATAATCGTAGTTTGTTGTATTTAAAGACGATCATTAGAAGGATAAACCATTGCATATATTGGACTTAGTTAGTTCTCTGATTCTCTGAGGTGTGCCTCTTTCTATTCCAAAGAAAAAAAAGCCCTAAGCTTTTCCCTGCTCGTTATCAGGGTTTAAGTGATGGATCGGTCAATAGTTCTTTATAATTTTGTACGATCAATAGAAGAACTAACCTTTGCATATAATGGATTTGGGTTGCAGTGGTAGCCAACAGCCTAATAAGAGACGATCATTTTATATTAAAAGACAATCATTAGTAGATCGAACCTTTGCATATATTGGAGTTAGTTAGCTGCCTATTCTTACTATTCCAAAAAGCCTTTTGGTTTTCCTGTGCGTAATTATATTAAAGAATGAGCCATTGCAAATGGCTCTTTCAAATGAACATACAAGAGATCGGTATAGTTACTTTATAAATGGGGATTGTGTTATCTATTTTGGAGCGGTAGCTAGCAACCTAGTAAGAGACGATCACGTAAAACCTAGCAAAAAGTACAATTAACAGCAAAACCTAGTCCTTAGTAAAAACTACAATAACCCATAACTACTAAAAATATAGCCATATCAAAACAAGAAGTACACAATTATACCACCTTGTCCAAATCCCAGTATAGGAAACTTACCGTCCCTTTGCTTGAACAATAAAGAAAATATATTGGCTTGAAAATCGAGAAAAGTGGCTGAAACCACGCTATTCTGCATAGAAGGCATCTTATTTCCTCCCGATTTTTTTCTCCGCAACTAACAGTAAAGGTAAAAAAAAGGTAAAGGATACGGCATTAGACTTTACAGTCCCTACCGGTGGTGCTAATCTCCGTTTCTTAGCCTTTCAGCCAGGAAGTGCAAACGCCCCGCTCTTTACGCTAAAGTTTGACTATTTCTTTTAACTCTACTTTTTAAAACAGTAAAAAAACTTTAGCGTAAAGAGCGGGTTGTTGAAGAGGAAGCAGCCCCTTTCATATACGAAGTAGTTTCTGTTCGTTTTAAGTTTTAATGCCGCTCCTTACTTTCCGTTAAAAACTTGTTTCAATGCATGTTTTGATTTTGGCTCTCCGCAGATGAATAATGAAAACGAAATTTGCATATTATTTATTTTTTGGCTATATAGCTTTCTCATAGTTTTGATCGAATGATTTTGAGAAAAATGAGCGGGAGAGGAGGCCTAGTTGCCCTCCGGTTTTTTGGTTACCTACAAAGGCAACTAGAACTTTTAATTTTTTACAAATGTTTTTATTAGTAAAAGATATACGTAATTTACAAATTAGCTTACGTAACGAACCTCTGTATTCTCATGTTTTTATTACGTACATGAGGGGGTTCACCCCAATTTTGTCCCAATTTCTTAAGAATGACCCGTGAATCACAAACTGAAACTACAAAGGGAACTGAATAAAAATTATGAGATTATGGGGGGGAGATCGTAGTTATTTCGTCTTATTGAGACGCAAATTTGAATAATCAATCTAGTAAGGCGATTCCAGGGCGAGGGCCTTTAATATGAAGTTTGTTTCAAGATACTACTTGAATGTTTTACAATTACCACTACGAGTTTCTTTTAGGATCCCTTGTTGTTCGACATTTTGGATTTGGAGCCTGATAACCCCGAAATTGAGTTTATAAGGAAAGAAATGATTGACAGACAATCTGGATCCAAGGTCGTCGATGTTCCTTTTTTTTCAGGGGACTATGCGTACAGAGAAAGACGAACATACCATTACCGCCCTATCGGAAATTCTACGTACAGGTAAAATCGAATAGCCGTAAAATTGTGTTGGTTTATAATACTTTGATCATTAAAATTCTGTTTCTTTGTGGGTTGGGTGGAAATTTTTGAAACTGTAGAAGATTTTTCTTCAATTATATTTTAATGAAGATACAAAACATTTATTTTTCAAAATCTAAAGTGTAAAATTTTGGTTCTTTCAAATAAAATACGGAAATAATGTTTTTCACTAACTTAGGAAGCAATCGCCGCTTACCCCAATTGCTGCCTCTGCCAGTTCGTACCTTCTTATTCTCTCTCTCATTTATCATCATAGTGCCCCACACAGAGGCCGAATAGTCGGTTAATATATATGATTGGTTTTGAGCTACATATAATTTCACGGGGACCTACAATCGGACTTACTAATTAGATCTTATTTCTCACGCCGAGACACTTTTTTATGATGATATTCTACATTTCACTATCTCAATAAAAATATTTCATTGCAATACTTTTATGTTATGTTTCGTGTTAAGGCAGAAAGGTTTTCCCCGAGGTCCTATCCGTTCGAATCCCATTGCTGGCACTTTCTTCTAAAAAACTTAATCAAGACGCAGGTGCTATTAATTTTCTTCGAGATGCAGGTGTTTGTCACGTAATAAGGAGTGTTTTCTTTAAGACGAAGGTGCTTGTTACGTAATAGGAGTTCTTGTAACTGAGGACCCCAACAATAGCACCTGAGAGAGACTCAAAGAGAAAGCGACCAGGACACAAGGAATGTTCGATTAGCAATCACCATCAACAAAGCACCGGGACACAAATGACGACCGGGACACAGGGAGTATAAATGACGACCAGGACATAAGTAAAAAAAAAACTAAAAAAACAAAAAAAGGTGAAACTACAAAAAAAATAAAAAGAAAAAAAAACTAAAAACTAATAAAAAAACTAAGAAAGCTAAAAAAATAAAAAAAATAAAAAAGAAAAAAAAATAAAAAAAAAGTAAAAAATTGAAAAATAAAGGAGAAAAACAAAACTAAAAAAAAATAAAAATAAGAAAAACTAAAAAGGTAAAAACTACAAAAAAACTAAAAAGAAAAAAGAGAAAAAACTAAAAAAACTAAAAAAAGTAAAAACCAAAAAAAAGCTAAAAAGAAAAAAAGGGGAAAAACACAAAAATTTATTTCATCATATACCAATTCAAAAACGAATGTATATACAGACCGGGACACCGGGACACAAATGACGACGGGGACACAGGGGATGACGACCGGGACGTGTGTGTGTGTGTCGAGTGACGTCATGTTTGTGTGTCGGCTGACGTCATGTTTTCGACTGACGAAATTACAGACCGGGACATCGGGACACAAATGACGACCGGAACACCGGGACATAGGGAATATAAATGACGACCGGGAAACTCAAAGAGAAAGCGACCGGGACATGCTAATGCTAAGCCCGGTGCCATGCTAAGTGACGTTAAATAAAACTGGCTTGAAAGTAACCTTTCAGGTACCAGAGGGAGCTTTAGGTTGGCTACAGGTACCTAGAGTTAGTTGTAGGTTGGATGCAAATGGTACTTTTGTTTATCAAGTTGATACATGTGGTCATATCATTGTCTCCTTTTTGGCACTTCTATTGGTCAAATCTATTCAAGTCTCCCTTTATTGTCTTTACCTGTGTGTTAGATTGTGTGTTTGCCTTTCTCTATGTCTGTCCTTGTGTGTTTGTGTGTCTGAAACCTGTGAGATTGTGGGTGCTTGTGTGTGAGTTTGTTTTTGTCTCTCTCACCTGGGGGTCAACCATTTTACCACGAAAATAACTTTATAAACTAAAAATAACCATTATTTTTATTTGAACAGCAGACACTTGACAATATACCACGTTTCTTTGAGTTACGACTATACATATTCAGCCAGCTTGACCTTGCTCTCGTCTCCGATTCACAGTCAAAGCTCACAGAAGCCCTACAGATCCTTGCTGATGAAGTCTTAAAGATAGGGCTGTCGATTAATTGGCAGAAGACAAAAGTGATGTTTGTTGAACCCCTTACTCACCGCATCTTCCACCAGTCCTAATGGTCGGTGACAAACCAGCTGAGAATGTTGAGGAATTTACATACCTTGGCTCTATCCTCTCAAATGATGGATCAATCCTCGAATATCCAATGCACCGAAATGCAAAAGCCTCAGCAGTAGTGAGGAGACCAAGTGCCTTTTGGAGGAAACCTTCTATCAGCCGTAGGACCAAGATGTGCATATACTGTGCTTCAGTGGGATCCGTGCTTCTCTACGGAGTCGAAGCCTGGCCAGCCACTCAGTCTTTGCTTAGCACCATGAATATAGCCCAAACAGAACATTTTCGCTGTATTGAAGGACTACGCTGGCACAATTTTGTTAGCAAAGAGAACCTCCTGGTGTTAACTGCTCAAACAGTCTTCTCACTCCAACTTGCCCGACGAATGCTACACTGGTACGGACCTCTCCTTCGCATGGCCCTCGACACTCCCGCACGAACGATTTTTGGCTTTGATCCCGTGCTGCACGGCGGGAAACGCCCAAGAAGTCGTCCCTCAACCAGATGGAAGGACACGACAGATGCCTTCTTAGCCATGGCAAATATTCAGGAGGATGTCCACATCCTAGAAAGAGACCGGTCTAAATTGAGGCGCCATGCAGCATCACTCTCGGCGCTGGAAGCATTTCGGCAGGAGCGATAAGTCAAGTAAGTCAAGTCAAGCCACCCCTGGCAAGGGATTCCTGGGAAGGATGGGCGTTGTTATTATAGGTAAATTTCAGTTGTATTAAGAGATATTTCTGAAAGGTCTTAATGAAAATATATTATTTCTATTGCTTTATTAGATTCACCTGCCTGTTACATTTTATTTATTTAAATCTTGGTATTAGTAAAATCATATTTCGAATGAGTCGTAAGCATTGCGTTTTATGCAGCAGATGCCTCGATACTTACAAAGTAATAATAAGAAAAAAGTCAACTTCACAATGCATTTTCTCGCTAGTAAATGAAACACGGAAAAGGAAAAAAAAGAAACAATTTTTTGCATTCAGTTATTTCAGAGAGGTTTTAATGAAAATGCCTCGTTTGTTTGAGCCAAGACTATTCATTCATGATTGAAAAGCGCAGATTTTAATAACATTCTTTTTTGTATTTAACATAATCTCGTATTTAACCGACATTAAGAGGTATTTGTGAGAGCTTTTAATGAAAATGTCCCTTTTCTTTGACTGGGTGGTAGATTTTAGTCCTTCTTCATCGAAGATCATCGAACAACTCCTAGCTTAACCTTGTACTGTAGAAAATTTTAGTCCAAGGCACTTCACGCCACTGTGACAAACTAAAGATGACACACGTGCATTGCTCCACCCCAAAATTAAGCCGCAAATGGCAGTTCATGCCACTATGGCAAAGAGCAAATGACGCACGGCACCCTATTGTATATATTGTCACAACTAAGGGTTTTTCAGAAATTTTCCGATAAAAATATCCGTTGACACTAGAATAGGTAATTTAAACTTAAAGGATATTACCCAATAGCTTTACTTCTGATGACTCCTAGTAATTGAGGCAAGTGTGGCACAACGAATGAGCCCGATGACATCCTCCGGCCCGAATTATCACACTTAAGGGCTTTTCAATCTTTTTCCCACAAAATAGTTTTATAAACTAAAAATGACCATTGCTTTAATTTGAACAGCGGAGACTTGCTATTTCACTGTTGGATTGCGATTATCCATGGCAATTCCTAACCTTTGACAGTCAATGACTGACACACGGAACCCTTTGGCAAGTATTGACAAACCATTGGACTTAAAGCATATGTTTATCATGAAAGTATCTGAAAAAGGCATTTGGGATATTGAGGGTGCAGGATGGTGCCTTTGCAATCCATATTTTGCCAAGGTAGTGTTCAAAGTTAAGCCGGGAGGTGTTAAAAAAATTTCGACGAAGGGGTACTGAAATCTAACATTTAGTCAAAGAAAAGGCGTATTTTCATTAAAAACTCTCAAAATATTTCTTAATATGGGTTAACAACCCTCCCCCTCCTTCCCTGAAATTGCTTACTAGGGGTGCGCCAGTCATATATTGTCACGGTGGTGGGAATATGCATAGTCTTGGCTCAAAAACACGTGGCATTTTGGCTAGTTTCTAATTTTCAAATAATAAAAGGTCATTATGAGTTTATAAATTTATTTTTGTGGGAAAAAATAAAAATTCTTGGGTTTAATAATGTACAGGAGAGGGTTTCATTGGGCTATTACATTGTGCTGTGCTAACCTTAATTCTCATGATTCATCAGAAGAAATGCTAACACGATTAACACGAACCATTCAATTTAAATCATAATTTTATGATGAAAATATTTGAAAGATGTATTTGGAATGAATAGGGTGTCAGAGGGTGATGTTTTCCAACCATAGTTTGCCATTTTGGCGTGACTTGCCTTGGAATAAAATGGGCTAAAGCTTAGAGTTAAGCTGTGGAGGTGCTAAAAGATTTCTTCGACAGAAGGGGACTGAAATGTAACACCCAGTAAAGAAACGAGGCATTTTCATTAAAACCTATCAGAAATGACTGAATACAAAGTCTCTTTTTTCTTCGTTTGCGTATTTAGTTTACTAGCGGGAAAACGTATTGTGAAGTTTACAATTTTTCTTATAATTACAATTGTAAGTAGTGAGACTGTTGCTGCAGAAAGCGTAAGACTTGCGGCTCATTTGAAATGTACTTTTGCTCATACCAAGATTTAAATCAATATAATTTAATAGGCAAGTGCGTCTAATAAAGCAATAGAAACGAGGTATTTTCGTTAAGACCTCTCAGAAATATTTGTTAATATGACTTAAATTTACCTCTAAAAACAACCTCCCCCCCTTCCCTCCCTGGAATTACTTGCTAGGGATTGGGCAAGTCATATATTGTCATGGTGCCTAAAAAACATCGTATTATGACAAGTTTCAGCTGTTAAAATAAAAAGAATGGTTATTTTTGGTTTACAAAGTTTTTCTGTGGGAAAAAGGTTGAAAAATCCTTAGATGTAATAATTTGCAGCAGAGGGTGTCATCGGGCTGCTACTTTGTGCCATGCTGGCATTAGTTGCCATGAATCCTCAGAAGAAACACTATTGGGAATTTTTCTTTAGGTTTGAATGATCACTTCTAATGTAACCGAACATTTTTGCAGGAAAATGCCCAAAAAATGCCATATATGTGATAATGTGCACAAGAGGGTTTTGTAAGCAATTCATAGTTTGCCACATAAATAACTTCGAAGACTACACTGCCTTTCCATTACGAAAGTAAAACAGTTCAAAATAGGGATGAAACCTTTTTATTGACAGTGAATAGATTTAAAATTATTTAACTGGATATTTCGAACACATATACAGTGTTCATCATCAGCAGTAAAACTAAAAGACAGAAAAAGCACCCTTGTCGTTTAGTTTTACTGCTGATGATGAACACTGTATACGTGTTTGAAATATCCAGTTAAATAATTTTATATCTATTCACTGTCAAAAAAAAGGTTTCATCCCTATTTTGAACTGTTTACTTTCGTCATAGTTTGCTACGGTAAAGTGAATTGTCATGGAAGGTACCACGTTGGGGATGAATTGCTAAAACAAAAAGCATTGGATCTAGAGCATATATTTATGATTAAAATATCTAAAAAATGCATTTGGAATGAGAAGGGTGCTGTATGCCATCCATAGTGTGCTACAGTGGCACAAATGGCGTTGGACTAACATTTTCTACAGGTTAAAGTTATAATGGGAGAAGTTGAAAGATTTTTTCGCGGAGGGAGACTGAAATCTAACTCTCAGTTAAAGAAACAAGGCATTTTAAGTAAACGCTCTCAAAGATATCTACTAATGTAGGTTAAATCTAGCATAACGAGATACTACGTAATACGAAAAGGAATTTCATTCAGATGTGTGCTTGTCAACCAACAATGCATAGGCTTCGCCCAAATAACTAAGAATTTTCATTAAAACCTCTCAAAAATATACCTTAAGTTGGCTTAAATTTACCTCTCATAGCAACCCTCCCCCCAAGAATCTGTTTCTAGCACCCTACGCCTTTCTTGAATTCACGCACTTTTTGCTTATATTTTATCCTATGTCAGCTTTTTTCATGTTTTGTTTTTTCCATTTGTTGAGTTTTCATTGCTTATGTGTGTCATTTCATGGATTTTATAATGTTTTTTGTTATTAAAACTTGAATAAAAAGTACGATAAAAATGTACAATAAAAAGGTTTGGCTCTTTAGATTTCCTGTTCCAGGATGAATCTTCAATAGGTAATCGTATCCGCAATGAAATATCTAAAGCCATTGCTACGTAACATCTCACTGATTCAATAGCTAGCTTAACCTGTCCAGTTCATGCTAGAAAATTAACAATACTTGGTGCACATCTAATGTAATCAATTTCTAGTAATCGATCTTCTCTCCTGCACGTCAATTATTGCAGAAATAGCGAACATGTAATCCATAACTTCCTTGAAACGGCTCAATTAGAAACCATTTCCCGAATAAAAATATCAGAAAGACTTTCTTGAACCAGCCGTCTAGCACTCAGTTCCGGTGAGGGTAAATCTGTTTTGATTTCTGAAGGGACAAAAATCTTTGGAATATAATGGTTCCCTGGATAAAAAATCTTGAAGAAAATTAAATTTCCAAAAAACACCCTTTAAAGGAAAATTAAATCTTAAAGAAAAACATCTGTTAAAGTAGCATATAGCATACCACATGTTTGTCATTCTATAATATTCCACGTGTTTGTCATTGTCAGTTACAAGCAGGGATTTTCCATGGGTCCCTGAAGAAACAAGTCACGCAAGAATACGTCATCCTTAGCTCAGATAATCTTCCCTATTACGAAATATACAGGTTACTATTGTATTATGTGACATTCAACGTGTACCCCGTCCTCAGCTACAGCCAGAGATTCCTCAGGGGCCCCTGAAATCTAGAATTTAATGCGAGAATGCTTCATTCTCAGTTGCAAGCAGGGATTCCTAGTTGACTGGCGGCTTCTGACATCTTACAAGTCACGCAAGATTGCATTGTCCTTAGTTACAGGAGAGGGAACCCCGCTTGACTAGAGGACCCAGCACTGGCCTTGGTTGCTAGGGCCCCGTTGGAATTGACTGCTAGGGCCTCCCATTGGAACTGGATGCATGGACCCCAGTGAAAGTGGATGCTAGGGGCACCAGTGGTTAGATTAGGTTAGAGGCCTGGTTAGACTGGATTCTAGGGGCCCGATGGGATTTGTTTCTAGACTACCGTTGAAATTAGATGCTAGGGCTCACCTTGGATTTCGTTGCTTGGCCCCCCTTTGGAGGGCACCATAGGAATTGGTTGTTAAGGCACCCCCCCCCCTGTGGAAAAGGCTGTTAAGTGAAATTAGGGGCCCGGTATCTTGAAGGCTCCCCACTAGCTGTCCCCTGATGGTTTTTCCTGGCCTCGTGGGGTCCTTAAAAATCAAAGAAAGAACACTCTAATGTGTAACAGATACCTGACGCCGCTTCTCTTAGAAAAAAAACCCTTTAGCGTAACAAACACCTGTGTCTTGAGGGAATCACCGTTAAATCTCTTTGTTATTTTTATTCATTAAGGGAAGAAAAGAGTAGCGCCTATGGGTGTTTTTAAAGTTATTGAGCCCCACTACTTATATCGTCCCAAACGTAGCCAGAGTAAGCGGTCCCAGCACCAACCCCAAATCCATCTCCACCTTAGGGGTGGTGAATCCCCGCGTCCCACCTAAATCCTCCACTGTTTGTAGATAACCCCGTGTACCCCTGTATTTTTCATTGAAAGTCCTAACCTCTTCTAGCTTAGTTCTTAGCCATAGGTACGAGCACATTTAGTTTTGTAATTTTCATATATTTCATAAAAAATATGGAAAACGTCCGTTGAAGCGCATTAAAAACTATATATAACATTTATATTGTCATTCTGATAAAGATTTTAACTGTTCTAGCTTTTGCCTTGTTGTTCCTGAAAAGTATCTGCGGGTTGCCGTTGAACCTACCAAGAAAACAAGGAATAATACACTCCTTGACTTGTATGCGAGAGATGTCTTAAGGGAGAAGAATGCTAGCCTTTTGATAGCTCCTTGGGCCCAGTGTTCATTTGGGAGCTCCTTACGTATCTCCACCATCGAGGGGCAAAATGGCAGAACTCATGTATTTGATCGAACTTTAAATAATTGTAAGTAAATAACCAGGCCGGGATTTGCCAATATGCACACTAGGCCCTGGCCTAGGGGAACAAAATGCCAGGGCAACAATAAATTTTCACTGGGTGATTTTTTTTTAAGAGAACCGGACTGATGTGATTTATTGTCGAAGAGCCTCGTGTTCTCCACCGCCACGCTGCCTATTCACAGAAAAGAGATTAAAAAAACAGTGGAACTACGTGGCCACTTATAATCTGCCAGATCTGTCCCAAGAATGGCAGTTAAGAGTTCACTATCTCCTCTCTCATTCATTATTTTTAGGCTCATCAGTTGCGTTCTGCTCGATACTTCTACTTTCGCCGAGTCTTTGGAGATTTCCCCGAAAATTTCGCAAAAATGGAGCGGCAAAAATACTAAGGCCCAGAATCGTCAAAACTTTAAATCAGGCCATGTATAATATTACAGGGTAGTACAAGACCATGGTAGTACCCTATAAATATAGTAGCTAAAACCAATTCTATGGGATATTTAATCTATATCTATTTATTTTCTAAGAAACCCATTAGTTCCAAATGGATCACGTAAGACACGTAAGAACAGATGAGTGATTAAAAGGGATGGTGAATTGTAAAAAAAAAACAAGTGCATTAACTTGACATAATGCAACAGTCGTCAACATGTATAATATCCGTCATCAGCGAAGGAAAATAACAACAACAAACTAACGTATGGTAAATTAAACTAAAAATTTTCTTCAGAATACATCTAAAGATAAAATTAGACTGATTGAAAATAGTCCTGTCATGATCCTAAACAACTTTGGCTAAGACCAAATTAAGATTGAGTCAAGTGACTTTATTTGAGTAAGAAAAAAATATCAACATAATGGAAAATGTTGTAACTACTTAGCACACATTGTTTGTTCCGAAGCTCGTTATACTTCTCCAACATAGAGGGGGGAAAGGTTGTAACTCATGTGTTGAATATTATAATTATGTAATAGCATAGTAGCAAAAAGGTATGGAGAAATGAGTACATTATAAAGACAATGGTTAAAGTCGGTTTTAAGTTAACATTTCGGCCACGAATCCAACAGGTGTCGTCAATGAAAAATAACCAAAAAAGGAAATGATTTACAACTAAAAATTCATTACATACCCTTAAAGCCAAAATTAAATAAAACTAAAAAAAAATATTAGATCGTGAGACAAGAAATGGAGCATTACGAGAGGAAGTAATGTAATTTTGTAATTATTTTGAGCTAACTGTTTGCACTAACTATTATTTAAAAATTTTTATTTCATAATTATTTGTAATTATTATAGTTGTTTGAGTACTAATTTTGTAATTTATTTTTGTAATTATTCATTTTTTTTGGAAACCAGAAGCGTATTTTAAACGAGTTTTCTAGTTCTATATCCAGCAGGCATTACCAGTGAAGAATAAGCAAATTAAATTATAATTATAAGTTAACTTACAATCAAAAATTCGTTCGAAAATACAACGATAGATTTTTAACTTCAAATTAACAAAACATCGGCGTCGGGGCTCTAAATGGGGTTTAAACTGAGCTTAACCTGTTTGGCAAACAGTACAAATCTGAACATTAACGAATGAGATTATTTTATTATTGTGAATGTTATTTTATTTTGAAATTAAATACAAAAGTGAAGGAAATACATAAAAAAGTTTATTGGTTGAGTTAACTGGTAAAACCCACGTCCCCCCAAAAATGCTTCATCTCTGTAAAAATCTTCATACTGCCCTGGTTTTATCTATTGGTTACATCTGTGGAAATAGCTCCAAAAGATAAAGCCAAATGACTAGCAACATATTAGGGAAAGATTTTTGTTTCGTTGTAAAACTACAGAATTGAGAAAATGCCTTCTCCTGATAATAGATTTAAACCAATATTTGTTGCTGGAGCCAATTAATTAGTAGCCTTAAGACACAAAGATTTAACTTCAAAGACAAAGTGTGAATGATTAAAAATAGAGAAAGATTGGCAACGAATATCTTTTTTCGTGGTTAGTTTTGGTAACGTCTCTGCAGAACATTTGTGGCGTTTTCTAGAACTCGGAAATTTTTGACACTCAGTAAAATGCTGATGGCATATAGAAGCTTTCAGAAATCCCATAGAAGATTGTTATTCAACATTTTTATTTGTTAATTACACTTAAAAATTACTTTAATTTCACAATATTCAAAAATTAATAATAATATTTCATACTAAAAAAAAATAAATAATATTTATTTTTTAATTATATATTTCATAATACCTACTTATGTTATGTATTAATCTAGTAACAAAATTAAAATTTTCTTAAAATATTATTTTAAAATGCATTCGTCGCAACAATGCTCAGAGGCAGCACCATGTAAAGGACTGAGCGCAAAACAACATTAGCAAACACAATTCAAATAGTCAGAAAAGAGGAAGAAATACAAACAAAAAACAAGGTATGAAGAGTATTGATTGCGGTAAGTTGCAGTTAACTAATGTTGATGTGTGACTGGTGACATTTATTTGAAAGGCTTTATTATCAGTCGTTTTATTTGTTTTATTCACTTACTAAACTAATTGATATGCTTTATTAATGAGGCAATTGGCTAAAATATTAATTATTGGGCTTGTCAAAAATAAATACTTGTTTGGATCACCGCAAACAGGGAAATATTTTCGATAATGCTATTTTCTTATTGACTACAATAAATATTATCCTCTAGGTGACTCCTCAGTAGTCCAGCATTTGTACTGGGATCTGGATGTGGCTTTAAGTGCCGTTAAAACCTGGCACAGGCAGGGTAAAGGGTCTTCAAGATTCATTGCCACTCAAGGAGGACTGGCTTTTGTTCAAAATCAAAGGTATGCTATCCTTAATGCGTGTAATTACTCTGATTGGTTGGTCAACTATGTTAAGAGGCGTGACAATCTCAGGAGGATAGATCTTTAGCCCATAAGATGGGACAAGGTCATAAAAATGAGACTATATCCTGGTAAAGAAAAAAAATTACATTTTGCTTTTTACAATAAAATGAGATAATAAAATAATGACAATGATAATAAAATAGTAATAGAAAAATAGATAATAGAAAAATAGTAATAGAAAAATAAATAAAATAGTAATAATAAAATAGATAATAAAATAATAATAAAATGAGACAATAAAATAATGATGCGTCAAGTTGATGTGATTGGCAGAATGACCCTGGGTAAAAATTAATGTCCCTTTACATTCTAAAGAGGTCAAATTTGAAAAGAAAGAAACAAATAGCTAAATTTATACTAAAAGACATCTTAGAATACTAGCGCCATCACCTGGAGTTGCGCTACAAAATAAAAACATATTTATTTCGCCCAAAAAATAGAAAAAACAACCCCTGTTTTTTTTCTGTTTTAATATTAATAGAGTTTAATTTTTTTGGTTAGCTGGATAAATTTTATTCTGCCTTTTAGTTAATTTGGAGGTAAAAAATTTGTTTTCAAGGTTTTTTTTAAATTTATTTTCTCCTTTGTCCTTAGAGTGACTTGGAGCAATCCGGCTCAACAGTAGCCCAAACTCTAAAAAACAAAATTTTGATAACAAAAAATACGTCAAAAGAATTGGCTGTTAGTAGTGACTCCAAACATATCAAATTCGTTAATCGTAATGTTACTGATTACAAATCTTTAATTTTTTAAATAAATAATTTACTGGGATTTCTTTATAAAAAATTAAAAATCTTAATAGCTTCTGTCGTAATATTGTACATTACAAATTGTGCATTAGATATTGTTAATTAGAAACGTTACTGATGAGAAATCTTTGAATTTTTTAAATAGATAATTTACTGCAATTTCTTTATAAGAAAATTAAAAATATTAAAAGCTTCTTTCGTGGTATTTTACATTAGATATCGTGCATTAGATATTGTGGATTAGAAATGTCACTGATTAGAAATCTTTTGATTTTTTAAATAAATAATGCGATTTGTTCATAAGAAAATTAAAAATCTGAACAGCGTCTGTTGTGATATTGTGCATAACTGTAACTATGATCATCATTGTTACTTACTTTTCAAAATTTCCAAAAATTGTAGAAAGATATAGGCAATTTGGAATTTCTGTAGCGTTTTTTTTTTTTTTTTTTTTTTTTTTTTTTTTTAAGGGAATGGAAGAGGCTTTTAACGCTTGTAATACCGAACATTAGTTATTCAAATATGGTAACTGCGAAGTTAGACATTAGATCTTGGAATATAAAGTATAGATTAGATGAAGAACAGATGAGTAGAGGAAATATGGGTTCTAGGGGAGAGAAAAAGGAGGATGAAGGCAAATAAGAATATTTAGATTTTCGGCCTCTGCTCTCTAGGCTTTATGCCAGCATGCAGAGAGGCAGAGATAACATCTAAATAATTCTAAATAACAACCCACTTATTCCCCCTCCCCCACCAACACAACTTTCTGTGAACATTTAAAATGGATACCCCAGCCGCGAGACAAAACATGACAGACTTACCGAAATTGTAGCGTTGGATATTGGAAACTACGAACATGATTTTTGATGTAGAGTAAAGGTGGTGAGCATGAATTTGGTAAACATAGAGATGTTAGCTTGATTTTTGTAGGACTTAAATTATTAAACTTAACAGACTAAAAGCTTATGTAGATTAAATTTCTTGAAAAGACCAGCATGTAGTTTAAAAGCGAATTTCCACGCTCAGCTCAATTCTGAGAAGCCATTGAATCATCTGAAGCCTCAGATCTTCTGAAGTTTCTGAAGACTCTGAATCTTCATCCATCATCAGACCGGTTCTTTCTTTTAGTGACTATGAAAAGAAATTTGAATCAGTGGATCTAAGAAAGCTGAAGTTTAAGATCGCATCCTCACAAGATGGGCCATATTATCAAGTGAAAGAGACTTGACCTTAGTCAAACATTATATAACGACGAGTACCACACTGAATTTCCATTACACAAATACCAAAAGATAAAACATCAACGAATAATTTCAAGACTAATATTTTTAAGACTAATACTTTCTTTAAGATTTGTATTTATTTAAGACTAATCCATGAATTCCTAGTTATTAAGACTTATTAAACTTGTAGCTTTTTAAGGATAACTAAGGAATTATTTTAAGACTAACAATTTGTTAACAGTTTAATAAAATTTCTTAAATTAATATTTCGCCCCTCTAGTCCACTAAAACCTGGAAAACGGTTACAACAGCAAAAGAATAATATAATAAAGGGCAGTAAATTCTAACAGCGTTTCTAGCCATTTCGGATCAGCTCAGTCTGGCCGATTATTTATTTTGAAAACTCTAGTAATTCAATACTCTTGAAAGCACCACCTTCATTAGTAAGGATTTGGGCATTATTAAAATGGCTTCAGGGGCATTAAAAAATTACTCCTTTTTTCGATCTGAGTGTTTTTCCTTATTTGTTGTTGTTTTTTTTTTTTTTTTTTTTTTTTTTTAGTTCTAACTGATCTTACCTCAGTTAATTAGTTAGGAAAACCCGTCATACAAAAAAAAAGACGGAGCAATAAACGAAAAAAATATAAAAAAAAGAAGAAATACACACTAAGCGTGAAGACAAACAATAAAAAAAAACACACAGCAAAAACATGTCAACTATTGGGCCAATACCGACGACCAGGGATAGTTCAACTTCGGCAAATAAGATTTATAAGCAGGAAAATAAACCATAAATTAGTGACAAAGTTTAAAAATTACAACACGATATAAGTTCATGACACACACATACAAAAATACAAAGGTTTGAACAACACGGAGCAAAAGAGATAGAGAAAAAAGGAAAACAAACAAACAGGAAAGGCATATAAAAGAGGCACAGACTACTGAAATAATACAGAATACCATCCCTGGGCAGTCACATTCACTTTTTATTGTGTTTAGCTATTACTCTAGCTGTGTAATATTCGGGACATCTATTTTAAACTGACGGACAATTTTTGAGTTGCTTTGCCAGGGTGGAAGGCGGAGTAAATATTTGGAAAACGGAAGAAGATTGAGCGTATTTTTGTTTGGTCAGTAATAGTTAAACAGTTTCCAAAAGGGTGGAATATACAGAATGTGAGGGAGAGCTATTGCGTTGAAAAGCCTAGCTAGCGAATGCCAGTTACATCTGAACTTGCAGGAAATTATTGACGCATAAGATGCGGAAATGCGGCAGGTTAGATGTTCAATAAGGAGGTACTGCGTGTGGCGTATGGATGACTCTATAGAGAGACCAAGATAGACGAGGTGATCGACAGGTTGAACCAAAGAATTTCCAAGTTTGACTGAATATACGACTGAATAGATTATACGATAATATATAATATAATTGTGATATTTTTTAATAGTTTGTGCTTGTCTCTTTGTAGGTCTTCGTTTGTATCATCTTCATTAAGTGACATTCACAAGGATGCCATCTACCAGCGAATTAGCCGAGCAGACACAAATGTAATTGCTGGAATTGTATCAAAGCAAGATGATGGAAAACTAAAGGTTAAATCGGTAATCGGATCAAGGGTACTCTTAACTCACAAGCTATCTAACCTAACTCAAATTCTTGCTGGTAAGGTTTAATTAAGTTTGAAATTAAAAATGCTTAGGCCTATTTACAATCTTTAGAAGGCTATATGCGGTCAAAATTGTAATTTTTTTTCCCGACAACTCAAACACAGACAACTTTAAGTCAACCATAAGTAATGTATGCGAAACTGATATCTTTTGGATTGCGTTGTAGATAATTTATCTAGTTTACTTTTTCTTAAAAGGAAAGGAAAATGAAACAGTTTTATTTCTAATTTACCCAATAGAGAGCAAAGCGCGGTGTGTCAGCATAGAACACTCTGAGACCATAAAATAGAATTTGGACTTCAAAGTAATACATCTTCAGAAAAAAAACGAGAACAAATCAAATGTAAATTAATAACGAATCTATGATTTGCAAATCCCCACATCCCGACAAGGAATAAACTTTAAAATACATAAGAACATACTGGTATATTTATATGTGAGAATATACTTGTATGGTATTTATGTATAGTATTTATACTGTTTATAGTGTGTATAGAGTATTGTTGTGTTTATATTATTAATGCATATATTACATGGTATTATATTACTCATAATAAAATATTTATAGACTATTTATTTATTATAGTTGTACCGCAAAAAAACCTGTCCTGAACTACACAGTTATTAGCATTGATAATGTTCATCCTGGTATGTGGGTTATACATAACTTCTGGTCACCGCATTTATGTAATAACGAAAGAGGGATAAGAGCGGGAACTCAAGTGCCTTAATATAGGCTTAGCTAAAGAGTATAGACAACCCTTAAGATAAGACTCTGACAATACAAGCTAATGCCATCTAGCATTTGGCACTTCTTTGCACTTCTTCAGGTTTTTAATATATTTTTTCAGAGACTAACGCTTAGACTATTACTAAATAATTTTTCCCAGTTACTCTAGTTCTGGCTTATAATTACAATAAAAATTCCAAGAATTAACAAACGCATGACGTCACTGATGATATTCCATTGACGTTTGCGCCAGCTTCCAATTTCGGAAGTTACCGACATTCTTTTAGTTCGTTCGAGCATCTCTTATCCAATTTTCCCCTTAATATTAAGTTCCCTTTGTGTAATCCATAAAAGATAACAACAAACAAACTAGGCGAATAGCAATATTATCCACGTGCACTCCATTGTAAAGATAACTTGTTTACATTCTCCTGGAAACGGGTCACACTTCACAAATCCAGTCTCTTTTTGTTCTCTGCAAATAAATTCACATATTTTTCCCATTTTTGAAAAGCTTTCTTTTTGTTTTTATATGATATCACTTATCCTAACTAATCCTATATAATGCCTTTCTGGCTAATTTGCTTCTTTAGCATCTGCTCTGATACAAAGCAAAAATAATAGCGGACAAAAAAAAGCAAAAAAAAAATGAATTTCTATTAAGGTTTTTCTTGTTAGCTGATTATCATTGCTCTGTTCGATGACGTCAGATGACGTCAGTTGTTTATTTATTTAAAAGAACCGTCTAGAGTCTCCTCAATTATCAGTTTTCCATACCTTTTGATAGCTAACTTAAGTGCCGGACAAAAATTAGCTTGTTTTAAATTTACTCGACAATACGATTCAATTCAATGATATTACATTCAAGATCTAGATGTATAGAGAGGAGGTTTATATGAGCTTTTTCGTCATTTCAGATTTGAGATCAGTATAAAATAATAGGCAACTTCAAAAAAAAGTAATAAAAGTAATAACCCGGATAGAAGAGGGCAATACCTGCCCGAATTATTGTGCTATTGCATTGTAGTGTGTTGAACATGACTGAAAGCTGGAGAACGACTGATAGAAATTGTATTACTCTTTAAGACCTCTAAGAGTCACCAATATTTACTATGGACATTGTTAGATACAAACTAACCTGAAAAACACTACTACTATCACCACTGCTAACAACTCACTGCAGTACAAAGCAACCTGAGACCAACATAGCTGTGGACGCTCCTCCTCTATCCAGATTGTTTCTTACGACTTCTTCCAACCCCATTTAGGGGAAGACCTGCCTCTTGTTTGGCCTGAGACTGATGGCTGAAAAGGACGATCTTGAGCAGTATGCCATCCTTGAATGGTAAAACATGTCTTAACAACTCACCCTTTCTCTCATTATTGCCCCAGAAAATGTGATAAAATCATATATTTCCTAGAGCTTACTATTTGAAATACGGTTGTTAAAAAGACAATTCTTCTGGAATAAAAATTTACTTTTTATCGTTTGTTTTCCGAAGCGCTTAAGCTTAAGAACCATACTTGACCAGTCTCATCCCCGTATTTTAATATATTCTAATCTTGGCTCGCAGACCTATCTTCCTTTTTGGTACTTGTATGATATACACCCTACCTATGTTCTTCTAATATGTTTCTTTGACGCTCAATTAATAATGAAATATACCAAAGTATGATGAAAACTTAATACTTTATAAATAATTTTGGGCTATATATTTGCACATTATGGGGAGGGGGGAGTATAGCGGGTCTGTATGCGAAATGTGTTACGTACAATTATTCTGCATGTTATGTAGTAAGAATTGTTTTCTAACTTAACACTGTCCAAATGCTTTACCCCCACCCCTAATGTGCAAATATACAACCAAAATTGCAGACTTTCCATCTATTCTATTACTTCTTTTCGTTTTGTCTCAGGCTAAGCTGAAAGAAACTAACGGAAAAAACGGTTCTATAATGCCTCAATGAATGAACAACTTGAGCGAGGGGGTGCATATCATACAAGTATCTCCTTTCCTTCAAAGCTTTTTCAACTGCGAAAAAAAAAACATCTTGGGCCTGGGATATTCAACATCTAATGTCTACACTGAATTCAGCATCTTTACCAATAATACTAACCAGGTATGTGAAACTATCCACTTAATCAATCTTCTGGTTAAACTTTTCTGTCTCCCAAACTTTCAAAATTTCCACAAAATTATACATTTTCCTGACATTTTCATCACTGAAATCATCTGCAAGATTTAATTGTAGGAGATTTTTACCTTCCTACTGGATTCCATGCTCTCTATATGACAAAAAATTACCTGAAATGAAATAAATATGAAACAAACGTTAAAGAAAAAATTGTGATTCTTACTTTCAGCGGTTGGTGTTGAGCTTCCTCCGTATATTTTCCGAAGAATTATGTTTGATGAGACTATACAAAATGAAAAAAGTTTTTGCAATAACAAGGAAGAGGTCAACTGCTTTTTATTGGATGAAGCGGCACAGGTAGTGGCTTCCAATCGAGATGATATTTCTATTGGTTCTTTTCTTGGATCGGAAGAGGCTGATCCTCAGGTAAAGTTAGCTTTCCATTCACCCTTACCAAACAATTCTTTTTCAGTTAGTTTTTTTGGAGAAGGCTGGAGAGCAGAAATCACAATGAATTCAGGTAAATGATCCCTGAAAATGGATTTATATTAAACTATTTCAGTATATTAGAGTAATAGCTTGCTTACGTAAAACATAGCTACAATTAACTAAATTACCGCTTTTTCATTCACAGGCACCACCTTTATTCTTTCCTTTTATTGATAGAGGCGTAATTTGTTATGGAACAGGGCCAACTGCCACTCCAGGTCCAAGTTTGCCCTCCCCCCTCCTAGTTGTTAAAAATAAGATAAGCCCGCATAATTCAAGTGTCCAGAGAAACGAGTTAGTTTTCTTCGATTAAGGTATAATGTGACTCATTTTTGATTTTTCACTGTCATTTTCATTTGATTTTGGAAGATTGGATCCAACTTCACCCCTCCCCCCGGAATATTGACGAAATTATGCCACTGTTTATTGATCTTTTGTTTTATGAAGCTTGCAATTTTTGTTGCAGTTTGATCATGGATTGTGGGAATTTTTTCGAGGAGTGAGTTTTCTGCGGTGAAGATTTTTCACTATGAAAATTTTCTGTGGGTAGAATTGGTTCCAGGGGAAATTTTTACACGGGGTTTGTAGGAAAGGGGATTTCCTGGTCGCAGCTGATACAAGGAAGTATAAGCTGCGACAGCCCATGAAATGTGGCATTTTATTAATTATCTCTTTGTGTAATGAGATAAAATTCGACACAGCCTGCCTCTCGCAAGGCTATATTGTCGAGTTAAACGGAAGGGGGGACCTCCCACCTTTAATAACTTCCCACACTTAATAAATATATTAAGAATAAGATTAGAGTGAAAAAATACTGCTAATGCTCAGTGAAAAAACACATTTTTGAACTGAAAGTAAGGAGCAGCATTAAAACTTAAAAAGAACAGAAATTATTATGTATATGAGGGGGTTAGCCCCTGCTAAACTGAAAGTAAGGAGCAGCATTAAAACTTAAAAAGAACAGGAATTATTATGTATATGAGGGGGTTGGCCCCTGCTCAGCACCTGGCTCTTCACTCTAAAGTTTTTCGACATTTTAGAATGAGTTACTTAATATTCTAAATTAAACAACAATTGTGTTCCGGGAGTCGTTTTTAGAAAATTGGGAGAAAATTTATGCTTTAGCGCTGGGAGTAAGGTGTTGAGCATGGGGCACTCCCCCAATATACATAATAGTTTATGTTTGCTCCTTACATTCAGTTGAAAAAACTTGTTTTTTATTTAATTTCTGATTTTTTAAGAAATGCCAGGATATCTGGCTCCGCCTCCACGGAAAAATCCCACTCCCCACGGAAATATTTTCTGGACAAGTTAATCCTGGCGAAAATTTACCCCGGACAGCTACCCTTAACATCTCCACTTGTAAAGTTGAGAGCCTAAACAGCCTAGGGAAGTTTTGAGCTCATGGGTCTTCTTACATGTGTTTCTTCTGTAGATCAATGCTTTAGCAAAATTTCAAGTGAAATCACGGGATGAGATTGAAGTTGAGGTGGTGAGGCTGGTCAAAATGACGAGTAAGTATATGCCAAGCAATGGTGGATTTTCTACCTTTTAAGCATGTTTTTCTCTGTAGATCTGAGCCTTGATCTGGATTCAGTTGAGTGGGATGGGAGCGGTAGTACTAAAGACCTCGTTGGTTTACTGATATGTATCATGATATGATATGTATCATTGGTCTACTGTAGCTTTTGCAAAATTTCAGCCCCACTATGTTAAGGGAAGTGAATGAAGTGGCATCCCATTGAGTATAGATCAGCCCATTAAGTATCGGCCAAATAACAGTAAAAGTGCATATTTTATTTTAAATATGGTTTATTTTTGCGATACGAACAGATCTGTACGATGGCGTGGAATTGAGCCTTGACCTATGATTAGGTTTGTAGGATGGAGAGGGAACTTTTTGGAATCCACTCATTGCTCACTCCATTATAGGCCAATTACACCCCAGGAAGAGGATGAAGTGGTATGATTGGCTTTATCAAAAACAATTAGTAAGCACAGGTCTAGTAACAATTGAAAAGGGGTATTAAAGTTTAAATATGTTTTTTTTTCCTAGAAAGCGTGTGAAAATTAGATTAGCTTTTAGAGGTTTTGCGAGTTTAGTGTTCTAAAATAGGTTTGCAAACTAATGTTAAGAAGAATAAATGTTAAGGCGAATGAAGATGAAAAGGTGACGTTGAGTAAAGAAACATGTTCTGAGGCATAGGTGCTCGAAAAATGGAGGAAGATGGGCTAAATGTGTTCCAGAGATATTGTCTGCAAATTGTATTGGGTACCTGGCTGACTGACTGTAATTCAAACAGTTGGTTATACAAAAAGTTTGATCCAATCGCGCTTTCCAGGGCTATGATGAGAGAAAGGATGAGAGGGTTATTGCATGTTCTGCGGATGAAATATGAGAGTTGGCCAAAACTTGTCCATTTCGGCTAACCGTGTAGGGAAATGGAAAGCAGGTCGTCCGTGGTTGGGTGTGGGAGGATGTCGTAACGAACGATTTAACAGAAATAGGAACTTTTTCGGAACATGCAAAGAAAGAGGATTTGAATAGATTAGGATGAGGGAGGAGCGTGAGTAGCTGTGTTGGCATCAGGTGGCTTTGTGCTGCGGTGAGTTGTTAGCAGTAGTTGCAGTAGTAGCAGATTTTTCAATGCGTAAAATTCCATTAGTTTAATGTTACCTATCAAAAGTTATAAGCCTAATAGTATTTCTTGAGCCTGGGGATAATTTTGGAAAAGATGGAACTACTCCAAAAAGTCAAGTGGCCATAATCAAAATCTTGTTTTGTATATTTAATTTCAAGAAGAATGGCATCTGGTTGAGCATTAAAAGAAATTTAACAAAACTTTCTAAATTTTAGAATAGTAAAACTAGGTTAATGGGGGCTTCAATTACAAGCAGTTCCCCGCAGAAAATGCATTGTTTCGTCATTTTCAGTGAAAAACGGCCTTCTAGATTTTGAAAAATGTCTTCTTCTGAGTCATCAGAAGAAAATTGAAAAAACAAACTCTGCTTCCCCTAACATTTTAAGGAGTCGTTCTCTTGTGCTGCCACACTTTCACTTGTGATTATTTGTGTTTATGTTATTCTTCGTTTTCAATTTTGGTTTGCTTTAGGTGTATTTATTCCTTCCATTTTATTTTTATCCTTGTGACTAAATTTTGAAATTTTTGTGTCTTTTTGTAATAGCTAATGGCTGCTTTGGCATCAGGAGTAACAAATGTATATGATCAAGTAGTTCAACATCGGCCTTTAGCATCTTGTAAGAAATGGGTCAACTCAAACCCGTGCTCGTCTGCTGGCATTTTGCCAACGTTAAGTATGCTCCACAGTTCAGTGGCAAGAGTTCTTGTGTCCTTGGTGGTCAATACTTTTGCATTTATCCATCATTGCTTTACGAGGTATTTTCTTAACGTAATTTCTAAATAGGAATTTTTGTGATAATAATAAGCCTGTTTTTTATACTCATCAAAGTGCCAACCTCTTGCATCTAAGATCTTACTTCTTTCTGCTCGTCTTATCGCTTTTGTGTTTTTTTTCGTTTGTTTTTTTTTGCAGTAAAAAGATCTTGTAGCTAACTACAATTTTTTCTATATATAGAGAGAGTTTTCTTATTGAAGAGAGAACTTTGACAGCAATCTCATCGAAGTCCTGAAACTAATGATCAGTGAAATACAAAGAAAGGTGTTCGCAAAATAAAGGTGAAAAAAGCAAGATTAGAGTCCTCACATTTTCGTTAAGAATGTTTTCTGTCAAAAGATGTAAGATCTAAGTATGCAACAAGACGGGGCTGTTATAATAAATACGACTATTAATATTTAGACTTAATTCAGTTTGATGAATTTTAGAATTTAAATCTGTACTCTGACTTTTAGTCATACACTTAAACCTGCTATTAATCAGCCATCGATGGGGGATTGAACTGAATTGATAAATCTTAACTTATATGAGGATAATTTTTTTTTTGCTAAAGTCAAGTTGGAAAAAACTTACGAATTTTGTCAACTCAAAATCACTTGGACATTTTAACGTGAATTCTTTTGTGCCTGCTTGGAAGAAAATCTCTCAGAAATCTTTTTAGAATTCTCTGTAGTTAAATAAATAGGTATTTTCTAAAGTTGGTATTTTAGTTATCCATTTAAAAAAAGAGCCTATCCGTCATACATTTTTATGAGCGTATTTTATGAGTACAAAAATATTTTTGGATCTGAAAAGCAATTTCGCAATTTAAAAACAATATTTGCAACTCTGAGACAGATATGAACCAATATATCCTCAAAGAAACAATTTTTCGTGCAAAAGCAAGTCCTACTCCAATAATGAAATTTCACACTTGCTAGTATCAAGCTTACCACTAGGAGTAGGCTAACAGAGGTGTCAAATTTTGGTTCGCGAGGTTTATTTTACGTTCGTCCCACGTTCACATTGGATCAATTTCAGATTAGAATTACAATATTTTCTTCTCGGGTTGCCAAACTTGTATTTCAAATAAATAGCATTGCACTCCCGGTTGAAGGAACTGAATCAGGAGATCAGTACTTGCGCAATGCAGACTATTGGTCAGAATACGAGAAATGTTTTAAGTTTTGATGTTTTTTAATACATTATTTCTTAGAAATATTTTATAGAATTTGGTGTTCAATTAGACATGTCAGTCATATTTCACGTAGCAACGTCGCTTGGTTGTTTTTTCTCTGCAAAATTTGCTGTTTTCCAAAAAATTAAAAAAGAATATTTGATGTACCAGTGGCGTGAAAATGAGGTTATTTGGCCCCCCCTGACCCTTTTTCGGTCTATTCCTACCTGAAAATCATAATTTATGTTTTTTTCTTTTGGGTGTTTCAAGATTATGAAGCTTTTCGGGTAGCATCACAGTTGATCTGTGTCGCGTAGGACCTTGAAAAAAAATTAGTTATATTTTAGAATTCTTTTCTTCTGTAAAAGTTCAAACAATACCAATTAATTGATTCCAAAAGCCATCAACACCATGAAAGAAAAGCTAGAAATTTAACTGTTTGGTTTAAGAGATTTATTTTATATTTCTCTTCCACATTTATTTCGGCTCACGTTACTATCAAAAATTGCAAGACTGTTAATGGGGTCTTCTCCATAAAAATTGAATTACTAATTTATTAAATACAATATAAATAGACATATGAAATTGAAGTACAAATGAATATAAAATGAACAGATACACAACTGAATGCACACATGATTTAATAAGTTTCCAATTGACAAATTCAAAGAGTCAGCTTCTATTGTCACTGTCCTTGGTAATTTAAGATATTCCTTAAAGAAGGGGGACCTTTTTTCCAAGAGGGATCTTTAGAATCATTTCTTTCCAGAATTAGTTTTTAGAGGCTCTTGAAAAAAGTGGGCTACTATGGACTCTGATGAAATCTCAAAAGATGTATTTTAGGAGATGTTTTTTTAATATACGAATTAGGCCAGAATTTTTTGAGGTAGTTTGAGGGTCCTGCAAAATTGCAACCTTTGAAAGAGTACAAAAAAAAAACGCTTATTACATAGGAGTTGGAAGAAAATGTAAGAAAAATGGCGAGAATTTCGAAATTTCGGGGGAGAGGGGACAGGCCACAAACATTCCACTCCTATCTATTACCAATTACTAGAGTAGGTGGATACTATTGGTTGTTTATGTTTTTATTATACCCAAATTGCTTCTCGTCGTTTTAAGTGTCACCCCCCAAACAAAAAACAGAATTTAGCTTTGTGACTTCAAAACTCATTAGAGTAAAGTGACAGATTGAGAAAAGGACTCATTTCTTTCTTTCACTTATTTTGAACCTAGTTGTAAATCTGTGGGACATTGATTGGCTTATATTAGTTGGAAAATAGCTATAGATGTCGCATCATTGCTACTTTCTTCTGAGTGACTGCGGTCTATCATCAACAAGGTTGTGAACCCAACTGAGAGTTGCGGTCCCTTTCTTCCGGCCCAAAACATCAGGGATTACTAATCAACGAGGAAGGGTTAATATTTCTTTCTAATCCTTTAAAGTTCCGATTCGTTATCTTGCTGAAACTAAGTCGAGTTTTAATTGTTTTTATTAAAGCTACTTTATTTATTTCTAGTGTATTCATTGTATTATTTCCCATTTTTGGGATAAGAGAAGTAAATGGAGGAAATGCTTTGACAGATATTGGGTTGGACTTCCTTCGGCCTCCAAAGATAACTACCCGTTTGTGCTCAACTCGATCAGCTTCATATCGGCTTATTCTAAATTCGGAGTCTAAGACCCTGCGTGCAAGCGTAGCTTGTCCTGGGACTTCATTAGAAACAGTAGAAATATTAAATGATACAAAAACTACAGTACGGTCATTTGAGGGAAATGGACATAATATAATCGCTGAGAAGGGAGAATGCAGGAGGGACATATTGGCCAAGCGAATACCTGAGCTGAATTTGCTTTTAGTCGTGACTCAGGCAGCCTGTCCTTGTAGCAGTAAGCATGGGCCATTGCTGCACGAACCCATAGAAGGTAAGACAGTAGTTTCAAAATAAAAAAAAATATATACTAGAGGTGAGAAATTGGCATTTTGTAGGGTTCAATAACCCTTTTTATATTCCAAATAATTAATGTGTTCTCAAAATTAATTCAACAAGCCCGAAACTACTTTGGCTCTATTTATTTTTGTCGATTAGAATGCTTCATTCAAATACAATTCTTAAAATTGAAATTCTTAAATTTAAAATTCTTTAAATTCGATTAAATTCAATTCGATTTCATTTCGATTATAATTCTTATAATTTTTTGTTTATTAAAATGTCTTGAGCTTAATGTTTCCAGATTATAGTCCTATTGCTCAGAAACTTTACCAATTTTACTGAATAAGTTTTACTGAACAACTCAACTAAGAATAAACAAACTGAAACTATATTTGCACTATTCCAGCATTGTCTTAGCCTATCAAAGAAATACAAATCCTATTTCACAAAGTTGAACACCCACATTAATGTCTTCTTTACGTTCTTATTTACGTATTTGGTATTAACTTTTTCAGTTATCATTTGTTATGTTGAAAAAAATTAATTCAATTTCTTACCTTTTACACTTTTACCGTTCTTAGCATAAAGTACAACCGGGCCTTCGGTACCCGGGCTGGTGCTCCTTTATGCCGTAACCAAATTGTCGATAAAACCAAAATTACGCACGACTACAGTTATAATTATGTGCGCCGTTTGTAATTTTTCAATTTGAACATTGTTTAACTTTCAAACATAAAATTGTTGATTGACTAATCATAATCTAGATTGAAGGCGTAAATTTTTGTAACTAGAAAAAATAGAAAGTTGGAACGACATTTTTTTTTTATCTGAAACAGAAATCTGACACAAGTTAAGGAGACGTAGCGTTAGTAAAGAACGGTTGGAAACCGTTCTTTACCGTTAGTGTTAACCGTTGAAACCATAAACCGATGGAAACCGTTAGTATTGATGCAAACTTTTAAAACCAATTTCTTGTAATCTTGATTGTCCGCTTCTGAAAAACAGGTGTGGTGCCAAAGCCAAGAAAAGGACGCCATGTCATTATCAAACTTAATTCTTTTTGCATAGAGAGGTGTGACTATAATGAAAAAAGAAATCACCAATGCAACAGCACAAACACATAAAAAAAAAGAAAAAAAGAAAGAAGGAGAAAAAGAAGACTGTTTTCCTTCATCAGTAATTAATATAGATCAGTGCTTGAATGAGGCCTTAACCCTACTCATCCATACAACTACATAGTTCAAACAGCATAGCCATACACAATCAACCATAAAGAATAATCCATGGACAGGCAGTCGTGTCGTAAGTAAGTATAAGTCGTCATTTACCAAATATTAAAAACAGTAAAAAAAAATTTTTTGGTACAATAAACTTTCCCTGTACATTTTGATTTTTCTCGCTTCTTTTTGATTCGTATATCTGTTCGTTTTATTTTATCGAAAGTTATCTTCTTATTATGACAAATTTTTAACCTGCTGTTCAAATCGTACAAATTAATCTCTTGTGATACGCTTTTAGTCCGAAAGTTGTCATTCAAAATGTAATCAAATCAAGACTTAGCTTGCCGTATGTACCTTACTAATTACATTAGTATATTTACTTAATTTGTGTAAAGTAAATGTAATTAAATTAATTTAAAGGTAAATCAACTTAAATATATTTTAAATAATTTAATTTAACGCAGCAATTCTTGAGCAGAAACCCTTAAACTCGGAAAACATTTAGTTTCAGAGTCTGGAAATCAAAATCGTGCACAAGATTAGTTAAAATATGCTTTCGTAATAAGTGTTCGAAGGAAAGTAAAGAACCATATTAAAACTCTGACAAGCAGAAATTATGTCCAATAACAATTTAAACTTAGAGCAACCAGAAATTATTATCAAAGAATGAATGAAACCCAAAAGACGTAGAAAGTAGAATAAAAAAGTGCGTCAAATATAAAGATAATAAATATTGAAATAGATGAAATAATAAATCTTAAAATGAGCGGAAATTAAAATGAATATTCAAGCAAAACTTAAAGCGAAGAGAAATTATTATAAACCTGAGTTTGGCTATTGCCTCAGCCGCCCCCCACCAGTAAAACTTCTTAATCTGTTGCGTCGTTAGTGCTTTACAGAGAACCAAACATATTGTAAATATTTCTTTATCTTATGACATGCAAAAAAAACTGATAAATAAAATCTTGAATATTGAATTGTAGTCATTTCCAACAAGTAACATAATTATATTAAATATTCATTTTATTTTCATTAGTTTTTCCAGTCAACTTGATGGTAAGGTGATTTAATATTACTTTTAGTCGCTTATGGACAATTAGACTACATTATTCAAAATATATTCAGTTTTATAATTAAAACACGTTGCCAACACGGTACAATTGTAGTGTTTTTGGTAAAGTTCGGAGGTCCTGGTACAATGCAGTCGATTTGGAAATTTTTGGAAAGTTTTGCAATTATCCCTGTACATTTTGGTTTTACTTGTCCTTTCTGACTTGGGTATCTGTTCAAGTTTCAGTTTATCGAAGATTCTCTTCTTATTGTAACAAATCTTTACCTGCTCTTCAGATGGTACGATTTAATCTCTTTCGGTACAATTTTAGTTGGAAAACTGGCACACTTTATTTCAAGGCACTGGCAACGCTGATTGGCACCAAGAGGCATCTAACGCCAGGAAAGCAGCTCGCTAGTACCGGTGCTTTTTGAAACAAATAAATACAATAAATGTTATCTCCCTGAAAATAACGTTGAACATTCATCAATAATATCCAGCAAGTGTTATTTATCCTATGAATTCACATTTTGTTTCTTCGGGGGGTGTTAGGGCTGGTGGAGATCTCAGTAGAGATTTGTCTCACATTTTGTTACAGGAACAACACTTAGGTTTTTTTTAAGTTGTTCAAGGATTTCAGATTATTGTTAGAATATGGTAGAGGTCTAACCTCCGCAGTTCTTACAGAAAGTGTGAACCTTAGGTCGGAAGAATGAACGTTGCATTACATTTTGGGAAGCTGCGTATAATCCATGCCTTGGCCGAAAAGGATGGTTTCAGCTAGCAATTAAGACTAGAGCCTAAAGTTTGTGAGTTGAAGTGGAGTTTGGTAATCTATGTACTAGCGGAATATTCGGAAGTTGTGCAGGCAAGTATTCCTACCATCAAGACATGCTTCTTCTTTTGACTGGAAAGCTCCGGTTTAGCAGGCGAGCAAGCAGACACCAGTCTCAAATTGGAGTTGGGGTAAAACATAAAGTTTTTAAGGTGTGCGATAGTTACCTGGCCCTGTTAACAAAGAAATTGCAGTTTTTCCTTTGCAAAATTTGGTCTGTGGCAAGAAAATCAACTTATGAACCAAGACAGATAGAGGTTTATCAACGTTGACCAATTGTCCTTGATGAGGTTGTCCAAGTAAATGACACCAGCTTTTGTCTGAAAATCCCCTCAAGCAATACATTATTTTAAACACTTCAAGGGGTGATCTAGTTTTAATGTGCACATTGAAAGAAAGAATGTGGATTAAAATTTCGAAGCAATTCATAAACTTAAAAATGAAATTCGGTGGCTTGACCGTGGTTATCTTTGTTGTTGAGGGGCTTGCAATTTTCCTAATTCATATAGCTATTATTAGTTCCTGATATGGATTTATGCCAACAGAAACAACACTTCTACATTTCTTCTCTTTTGTATATATATATATATATATATATATATATATATATATATATATATATATATATATATATATATATATATATATATATATATATATATATATATATGTATATATATATATACATAGAGTGAATAGTGTACGTGGTATATTAGCTATTTTCCCATAATATTTTTCCGGAAAGAGAAAATTAAGAAAAACATTCTTAAAATTCCCAAAGTTATACGTGGTGAAGGCAGAGGCGTAGATAGGATTTTTAGAACCTAGAGACAAGATCAATTTCCCCTCGCCATCACTACCTCAGAAAATAAGATACTGAGCTGGTAGTGATGAGTCGGTGCCTGGAGTCAATGTTGAAAATTTTTCTCTGTTTTTTAAGTTATTTCCAGAAAATTATCTAGCTTCCACTTCATAATTAGATATAAATTGAAAAAAAAAACGTTTAAGGTAACTGTAGCCTAAGCTAATTTTAAAAAAATATTTAATCAAAAATGTTTCTTCTTGCCATAACACACAGAGGAATGAGAGGAATGAGGGGAATCCCTTCCTTTGGGATTAGCCCCAAGGTTTAATGGCCTGAGGAATTGAAAATTATTTCCTAAAACTGTATTTACTTTTATTTTACATCCCACTTCTTGAGGATTGTTTCGATTCTGACCCCTCAAGAGTAAGGGATTTGCAATTTTTCAAATTGTCCAGGAGAGGGAGGAAACTTCAGGACGGTAGAATTCAGAAAACCTCAAAGCACCCTAAAAAAAACTTGTTCATACAAGTTTCGGTTGTACGTCAGTGCTATATTGCAACAGAATAAACAGTGTGAATGAACATTAAGAAAATAACGAAACAATAGGAAAAACGGTCAATATATTTTGTAACCTTTTTCAGAATCAGAAATCAAAGTATGCAATTCGAGAGGAAGATACAGAAGAAAATTGGCTCTTTGTTATGCTACTAATCCAAAGGTAAGGGACATAAATAAATTCTGCTCTAGTCGGCTTAGTTTTTAATACAACTAGGGACAATTTCTACAAAAACAAATTGCGCCAGTAGATCTACCTTTGGCAGTGGCGTAATCAGGATCGGAGCGTTAGCTTAGGTAAGGTAGTTTTTGGGGTGAAATCTCCTCTTTAAATTATTTATATATTTTTGGTTATGGACCCAAGAGTAGAAACTGCTTGATTTTAAAGGCTACGAGTTGTAACAAAAACAAAGACTGTTTGCACGCTACCCCCTTAAAAATAGTTCTTATAAGCATTCTTATCAGTATATCTAACAGTAGTATTTTAAAGCAGTATCTTTATGTCTAAAATTTTACTCAATACTTAACATTCTATTGCAAGACCCACTGCAACTGAACCACCGTGTAACTAAACCCCAAGCAACTTAACCCCATAACTGAACATTCGTGTAGCTGAGCCCTCGTGTAACTAAACCACCGTGCAACTGAATCAAGGTGCAACTAAACCCACATGTAACTGAACCCTGGTATAACTGAACCACCGTACTCAGCTATTTGGTATTCTACAAACACGAGGCAATATTATTGGGTAAAACACAAGTTATAATTTCTACATGTTCAACCTTGTTGGAATTGTTTATTTTTTGAATTCATGATACAAATGCCAGTCAAGATGATTCATAAAAAGATGATGCATCATAAGAACAAAGAAAATTAGACATCACAAACCATTAAAGCCAGATTTATTTCTCCTTTTTTATGTATGTTAATGGGGGTTCCCTTCGCCCCGTCACTGCCTACGGGTCTAACCGTTTACCCCCTCCCCAAAAATACCTCCAGAAAATACCCGCTCCATAACATACCCCCGGAAAATACCCCCTCCCGTGGCTAGATGGTTTTCAACCGCTTTTGAGTTATTAAATAAAAGAACTAGAGCGATCAATTTCTGATAGAAAAGGCATCCTCCGAAGTTTCTACAACCATGAGGCGGAGGCGGGAATGAGGAAGGGGCAGTCCCCGTCCTATACGGAATAAATTCTGCTTATTTTGGGAATTAATGTTATCATAATAGCACCGTAGACCATAAATATTCCCAGAAATCTAGAGGGATTAAATATCAATATCACATTTTTTAGTTTGTTTTTTACAGTTCCCCGCCCCTCGAAAAATTGACACTCCCAACAAAAGTCCTGAATATAGCCTGAGGATTATACAGTAGTTTCTACTTCCACCCTTCCCTTGTCTCTTTAAAACTAAATATGTATTTATCTGAAGGCTCAATAAGAGTAGGGATGTTTTGGTATCAAAATGTACCCTTTGGGGCGTCTTTCCCCTCCCAAATTAGCCAAAATGTTTTTTAAGGAACATACCGGACCGTATCCATATGTTTCTTAGGGGGACAGTTGCAGAGAGATTTTTCGGGGGGTTTCGTAAAAAGATATTTTCTGGGGCGGGGGGTACAAAAAGACGTAAAAAACGTATTAAAATTTATTTATATTCATTTTTATACGTTTTTACGAGTCAGACCAACGTTTTGGGGAGGGGGGCTAAGACCCCCTTATCCCCTTTCGGCCTTGGGTCAGTATAAACTTCACTGTCTTAGATAAATCTCCTGTTGTTTTGCAATTAAAAACATTTGCATATAATGGCTTTAAACCTCAACAATGGTGTTCTGATTCTTTTGTAGCTAGTGAGGGAGGGAGATTCCTATAAGGGTTTATTTTAATACAAAACATCCAAACTTTCATTGAGCCTTCATTTAAATGCAGAATTAGTTCTAAGAGAGAGACGAGGGGAGGGTGAAGGTATGAATTGATTTATAATCCCAGGGATTATAGATCGTGTGTTTATTTTTTAACTTAAAAAAAACATAAGAAATATGAAATTGATATTTAATTGTTCTTGATTTCTGGGAATATATCTGGTCTACGCTGCTATTATGAAAGTAAACAGTAACACTTGACCCAAAAATTAGCAGAATTTATTTCATGTAGGATAGGGAGAGCCCCTTCCTCATCCCCCACTTTCGTTCATAGAAACTTCGGAGAAAGATTTTTCGCTCAGAAATTGAGAGTTATAGTCCTTTTTTTATAAGTAAAAATTGATTGGAAAGTAACCAGCCACAGAGAGTGTGTTCCAGGAAGGGAGCATTTTAAACGGGGGTATTTTATAGGGGGAGGAGTAAACGCCTAGGCCCATTGACAGTGGAAGGGCGAAGGGAGCCCCAGGAGCAGACATAAAAAAGCAGAATCGAGATGTGGAGAAAAGGAGAAAGAAGAAACGTTCAGTTGTACCGGGGCTCAGTTGTACGAGGGTTTATTGCACAGGGGTTCAGTTACACACATACCTCTAATGTAGTATCCGTATATCCTATGTTTTAGCTCATATGGAAGTTCTTGTAAGTAATAGTATCAGTTTTATCAATATTATTAGCTCTTCCTTATTTGATGCTACTATGTCTCGTAATATTCCTAGAACTCAATTTTAGAAAACCTCTGAGAACCTTTTCTGTTTTTTGTTGTTGCCGTTTTTATTTTGAACATCTATAACTAAAGAAAATAACATCTCCGAATGTGAATAATAACAGAATACAAAAAAGTTACAGGGAACCAAATCAGGTGAACGAGTCGGAAGGTCCATCTCAATAATATTTCTGCTGATCACAGACTGCTTCATAGATAGTGCTTTGTGGGCATACACATATTTTTTACTTAAAAGTAATGTTTCGTTCCACAGTTTCCGCCTTGTCTTCCTTATTCCCATTAAGTATCTTCAGAACTTCGCTCCAGTGTTGCTGACTAGCAGTTTACCTTCTACAAACCTGGTCAATCATTATAATTCTGTTAGCGTAAAAGATGGGAACGACACTGATTTTATTTTGAATTAGATAACACTGTTTATGAGGCCTTTGTATAAAATACCATTATTTCTTGTAGAAAAATATTATAAAACATCAAAAAATATTTACTGAAAGCCGACACTAGCTACTACAACTACTACTACTAACAATTCACCGTAGCACCAAGCCGCCTGAGACCACCACAGAGAAGCGCGATAACAACGCTTACCTGTTTATGCTGACTGGTGTTTATACTGTGTTACGATGACTGGTGTTTACTTTCAGGGCTGAAAGAAAAATCCAAGTTACATTAAAAGTAACAACTGATTCCATCACTCTTATTTCATCTCTGATGCATTGTAACGTAGCCACATGTTCATATTTATGGACCCGTTGGTGGTGGGAAAGAGTTTTTGAATGTTCAAATCGCTTCTTCTTTATGAACCCGTTGGTGGTGGGAAAGAGTTTTTGAATGTCCTCAAAAAAGAAGAAAATCGTCAAATAGCTTCTCTGTCCGTACTAAATAACTCAGCTGCCGCACGAATACTCAATCGTTAGTCAATTTGGATCACTCTTCAGACTCCTCGGCATTGTTGTTGTTGATAATCGCATAACTTCAGTACCTCAAATGTTTGTCATCTTTCACAACGTTCCTTATCTCTGAAAATCATTTAATGTGTCCAAATACACGAGCTGTAGCTAAATCTTCGTTTAAAGAAACCTTTCTTGACACATTAAATGTAGCTTAAATTTCTAAGGATAATTTGATGGTTTTTTTTCTTTTGTTAAATTTTATATTTAGCATTTTTGAGTATAATGTTATTCATCATATTCACTCATCGAAAAAAAAAACTCTTGACTGTCAAATCCAGTAGTTTCTTGTGGTCCCAAAGTTGTAGGGTTTCAAGCCTGTTATTCTTATTGAAAAAATCAAGGATGTGTGATTTTGCAAAAATTTGGAGTGCTAGAAGTGAATTTTTGTGAAGAAGGGTCGGTACAACAACCACTACCCACTGCAGTACAAACAGCATTCTCAGAAGAAGAAGCTGCAACTCCTCTCCTGCCATCGAAAAAGCTGAGAAGGGGGAAGGCAATCAGTAAAGACCTAATCAGTTACCTTACTTTCTTTGTACTAAATAATCGAAATTTCTGAAGTTGAAATTTCTGAAGTTGAAGTTTGAACGATCAAAGTAGCGCGAAAAGTAGAAACGCCACTTCTGAGCTCTAAAATAAGCTTTGGATATTCCAGAGAAAACAATGGTGAAAAAATGTCGTAAAAAAGTGGAAAAGGAGCCCAAGCACTGTTCTACGCTTTCGTCGTAACTACCTTAGCAGCAGAAAGGCCGAGCAAAAATGTCGTAACTGCTTTTCGTTTGAACATATAAATTTCATCTATCAAAACCAAAATTCTACTGACAGATCTCCCTTACTAATAACTTTAAATTGGCGTTTTATTCGTTTTTCTATCTACCATGCGTGCAGCTCTAGAAATACTGATTTTCTCAGTAGTGTTTTTTCGAAATTTGAAAAAATGCGGATACGACATTCTTGATTACGCGAAGCGAAATATGTGGCTGAATTAAGCCCTATCCTAATTGATTTTGAAGATTGTCTAGCATCAAAGAATGAAGCAAAAACAGGCTACAAACGCAGTTATAAAATAAATGGGTTCAACACCCGATACAAGAGAATATTTAAATGAGTTATATCTTTTTTTTCAGGAGAAATTTCAAGAATGCAACTTACCTCAAAGTAGTTCTGGATGGTGTCTGTGCAATACGTATTCCATTTCCTTCCTTTTGATGTCCCTTTTATTCGTTTGTAATTAACAGAGTTTGTTGTAATAAAATAAATTAATAGTTCAGAGAATGACGGGTTTGTAGACTAAGCCTTTAAGCTATGATGCGACTCATGTGATAGAGTTAGGAAGCATGTCAAATCCATAATTGTATATTCAGATTATGTTTTCATTAATTTTATCTTTATTTACTGTTTCCTCTGTGTAATTTTTAATTTCATATTTATAGTTCGTTATTTCTTTTTCCCTGTAATTGTAGTAATTTGGTCAATCCAAAACAAGCACAACCAAACGACAATCAGAAAGGTACCAACACAATTACTTCATGACGGGTAGATAGCGGGAGATGATATTTCCGTGGGGAGAGGGATTTTTTTCGGAAGATTTCCTGGCGGAAGATCACCCCCTCCTTACACCCATAACTTCCCCAAACACATCCAATCCAGATTTTGAGATAGCCATTTTGTTCAGTGTAGTTGAAAGGTCTGAAAGTTGAATGCATTCTTGTATTTGAAGTAACCAATTACAAGAAGGCAACATACCTCAAAGTAGTTCTGGATAATTTTATACTGGATACGGAATAGTTTTCTGCACGAGATTCAATTGAGGGAGGTAGTGGGTAGTTTTGCTTTCCCCCTTCAATTTTGAAAATACTTCTTCTTAATATTTTCATTGAAAAATGCCTTTTTTATATGTTTTCACTGTACAAATGAGCAAATCAACGAAATTGCCCCTCCTTAGATTTTGTAAAATACATTTCCCCTTCCCCATACCCCTACATTTTTGTGAATCTTAAGCCTCTATTTCAGTATGCTGCAACAGATTAAACTAAAAATAAAGAAACTGAAGAAACATGAAGAGTTGATGTTGAAATAAAACTGAGACAAGAACTAAAATACACGTCAGAAGCTTCTACGGTAGGCATTCCACTTGCCAGGGTCGGGAACTTGAAGTCCGAAACCCTATAGGCAAGTGTGTATTCTCTTGATAAACCCTTATGTTGGGTTGTCGCCTCTGAATTATGTGTCTTTCTTATTGTTTTTTAATATTTTGTAAATGACGACTTATACTTACTTACGACACGACTGCCTTTCCATGGATTATTCTTTACGGTTGATTGTGTATGGCTATGCTGTTTGACCTATGTAATTGTAAGGATGAGTTGGGTTAAGGCCTCGTTCAAGTACTGATCTATATTAATTACCAAAGTAGGAAAACAGTCTTCCTTTCTCCTTGTGTCTTTCTTCTTTTTTTTATGATGTATATTTATTTCTGTGTTTGTGCTGTTGCATTGGTGATTTCTGTTTTCATTTTATTAGCTGCTTATCAATCAATGTCCAGAACCAATGAAGTGAATACTTTTTGGGTGTTTTTTAGCAAGCTGGTACCCCATGAGCCACTCTTTGTCCCCGAAGCACGCCTATTTAACTTGGATATCTGTTCGGGCCCCATCTTGTAACAGTTCTGAGGTCACACAAAAATGGGAAAGCAGCTGGATGTAGCGGGATCCCTCCGCATCTGTTGAAATATGGAAGAAACGCTCTTCTGGTCCACTATTTAAGCTGCTTTGTAAATTGTGGGACTAGAGGCTGTCCCTCCCGACTAGAATAAAGGCGTTGTCATTAAACTCTTCAAGAAATATCAAAGGACATCATTTGTCTTTCGACAGTTGACTCTCCAGACAATAAAAAATGAAGTTCTATGTCAGATTATACTTAGTAGAATTCAGCCTCAAGTGGATTTGATTTTAAGGGATGAGCAACATGGTTTCCGCTCAAATCATTCTTGCTGTGATCTGATATTTAGCTTACATGTCCTACTGGAGGAATCGGACGAATGGCAAGTATAGATTATTTTAGTGTTTCTTGAGAGCAATTGACTCTGTGCACCGAGAGGCAATGTGGAAAATTCTCTTAGCGTAAGAAATGCCTCCAAAGATTGTGAATATGATCAAAGCCCTATATACTCCACATGTTTGTGCAGTCTAGACAGAAAATTGGCTGTCAGAGTGTTTTCCTGTCGAGTACGGTGTATGTCAGGGATGTTTACTATCTCTGATATTATTCGCAATACTTATAGAATTTGTCTTCGAGCTTGCCACCTTAGAGGAGGCATACAACTAAGCCCCAACCGTCAAATACACGACTGCGATTTCGCTGACGAATTGCTCTCGTGGTTCACTGCCAAGAGAACATTCAATTTAATCAAAATGAACTAGCATCGAAAACTGCCCATATTGGTCTGAAAATTAATGTTGATAAAACGAAAAGTATGTCAAACAGAGCTGTGACGACCTTTGCATCTGGCATTCGATAGGAAGGCACTGATATAGAAGAGGTCAGAGAATTTAATCACCTAGGTAGTACAGTGACCCAAGATATGAATTGTGATATAAAAGTCGTGCTACGCATAGCGTATGTAGGTGGTGCATTTTCTCAGCTCAAGAATATACTCTCAGAAGTTGAAATTGCGATTGTTTAGGAGTAATGTACTCTCTTTACTTTGTCATGGATAAGAGTCTTTGAGCTTTTCAAAGAATGCTGATAAAAGACTAGTCAGCTTCGAGAACAATTGCCTACGTAGAAATCCTTACGATATATTGGACCGAAAGAGTAACGATACCCAGATAACGAAAGATATCGAACAACTACTGTTGACTGACGAGATGAGAATGAGAAGATGGAAGTACTGGGGACATATGACACACAGGGGCGAAGGGCGCCTCCACACGATGGATGATGTTAAGCCCCACCTGGCATTTGTAGGAGTGAAAGACAACGCAGAACACTTGATCGATTCCTGGAGAAAGAGGTGACGATTCTCTGAACCACGCTGAAAGAACTATGGTCTTTGGTACAGGTTCGGCCAAGTTGGAGGTTTGGATGTCGGCCGTCACTGCTGTATGTGCCTCCAGACGTAGGAGAATCTAAGTCTAAGCAATTAGGTAATAATTCTTTCAAATTGGCCAATGAATAAGCTTGAATCTAGCCATAGCTACGTTAAGTTAGCAGAATGGATTTGAATTCAATGATTGTCGAATAAGACAGAGGTTGAAGTGAATTGTGATTGAGTTATGTGGTGTTTCAGTTAAATAGGTTTGGATCATAAGTGGGTTGAGTTGGATGGGGTTGAGTTAAAATGGGGATGAGTTAAATTAGAGTTAGATGAGCATTGGGTCTCATAGGGTTAAATTGAATGAGAGTTGAGCTAAACGAGAATCGAGTTGTATGGCGGTTCATATAAAGGGGGGTTGAGTTAAACGAGGATTGAGCTGAGGTTAGCGAGTATTAGTCACATAGGAACTGTTTGAAAAGATATGACACAGGAATATCAGAATATATTAATATTTTGTAATTAGGGATATATATCCACTCCTAGAAGGTTCATTGGAACATTACAACAACCTTTCGATTTGGCAAAAATTTCCTCTCGACCGACTTCACAATTCAAATGTAAGAGATTTTCAATATATTCATTTTATTCAGATACAAATAAGGTAAAATATGTTTGTTTGTTTTTCTCAAAAGTACTTTATTAAGGTGATCAAATTCGAGTTCCCATTTGGAGGAGTAAAGATGGCAGTCCCACCCTAACATCACAAAAATCAACAAAACATGTATTAAATAAAGTTACAATTTCTAAACAATGGGAAAAACAGAAGTTTCCTCCATAAGCCATGTGAAAAATTTTTCACTCCCGTTTGACAACAAAATAAACTGGAATCGGAAGGCTCTCAAGAAGTTTGCTTCTTTTGATCTTGATTCCAAAGACCACAGCAACGAGACTTACGCTTAACCGAATTGAGTGTGAATGTTGATGCCATCACTTCTTTATCCTCAACTGCAATCATTAGGCTATAAAATAAAATAACAGAATAAAACAAAAATATTTAAATTTCAGATTGGAACATGGAAGACATTCAATGAAACCAAACTTTATATTTTAGTTTTAGTTGATTTTGCTCCAAATTTTGTTTCTCTTCGACCTTTAACAGTCACCAGCTAATCTTTGAGTAAGTGTTTCATGCAGCGGTGGAACCATGGCCCCCAGGTTGGATACCCCAACCTGGATTACAAAATTTTTCTCGCACCCTCATTCCTTGTTTTTTTTTCTGTTTTCACTCTTTTTTTAAAAATGAATTTGACAATTTCGTCAATTACTGGCGCTCTTGTCACATTAGCCCCCTCCCACTAGTTTGGGACACATTCCGGGATATAGCCCCTCCCCCCATAATGGGGCTAAGAGAGGGGCATAGGAACTATTTCTGAAATGACTCAAAACTTATATATTTGGGTCTTCAGGTTAAAAGAACGCCAAAGCAGAAAGAAGAAATAGAACCTGCCCGTCTCAACTTCTTTCAATGCCATATTCAGATAATATTGTAAAATCCTTTCGTCACTTTGTTTAAACCGAAACAACCTTAAATTCGTATTGAGTTAAGTTGTCAAACAAACTCTTGTTTTCCTTTTTGGGTTTTGGCTCTAACCTTAGTTAGAGCAGTATTTTGTCCTTGGAGGACTTACGTCTTCGGAATGATATAGTTACCCCTTAGTAGTCTAATGTCCTTTTTAGATATTTTTTATGCAGTTAAGGGTCTTGTGATTTCTTTTTATACTTCTTCTCAGTTAAGACTGGGTCTTGAAACCAACAATATTGAAAGATAATTCAGTCTAAGATTATTTAATCTTTAGACTCCTTTCTTACGAACTGGAGTAGAAAGTTCCTTACCAGAAGCATAAAACTATTGGTATAAGCTTAGAATAACCAAGGGCTCAAGGCGGAATAATTCACAACAAGGGAGGGAAAAGTTTAAGGAGGCTGTACCCCTTTTTCCCAGGCTAGTGTTTCTTGGAACTTGGGCACAGTATTTCCACGCATAGAATTGGACTTCACTAGATTCCAGTCATGTGTAGCTCCTAATATTCGTTCTCTAATCTCTATATGATAGAGTCTGAATACAGAGGAGAAGTTTATTCCCTCTCTAGCTTGTTCTTTTACCTCCCCAATCCTTTCTCGGCAGTTTATAAAGCCGAGTAGCTGAAGAGTCTATGCTAAGAGGCTAAGGGAGAGGAGTGTTATAAGTCAAGCTAAGAATTTAGAGTTTTTTCCTGTCTAGGAAAATCTGTATAGGTCTTCCCTGTTGAGATTAAGGTTTACCTAAGGTCTAAGGAATACTTATTCTTGTTAGGAGAAATAGTAAATACCTTGTTTTGGGTTTAACGGATAAAATTTTTTCTTATTAATCAAGGCTATTCCATGTTCTTATCCCACCTTAAGACACACGAATTTACTATCGCATTCCAGTTGAAGACCGTAAACTGATTTAATCAAAGTCGTAATAGTAGTACTCACATTTTCAATCTAATTAGCTGGTATTTATTTATTTTATAATTGACACTAAGACCCAAGCCTAATTTAATAATTTATTAAATTAGACTTTCAGTAGCCCTAAGCTTAAAATAAACCTTTTTCTCGGTGGCAACGCTTGGGCAGTGGAAACAGCCCCCTTGGAACTGCAGACTCGCACCATATTAGACTAATCAAATTTAACGAGAACCATTGGGGGATATTTTATATAACAACACCAATTACGATGCCTTATCCTTTTTGTCATGTTTAATAATAAAATCAAGTTGTCACCGAGTTCTGAGTACAGATTCGAACTAATTTGCTTCCGTTAAGAGTGCTACCGATTGATTAATTATTTCCTATAGAACTTGGGTAAAAAAATTTATAAATAGAGATTAAGACGTTGAGAAGGGGAATTTAGAGGGAGAAGTTGCCCGGAGTCTATTAAGCTAACAATGAGACTTAGTTTTTGGTCCTAGAAGAGGGCAATCTTAAAAATGACCGAATCAGATTTGATAGTAACCGTGGTTATTTGCTATTTATCCCCCAACAGCCCCTGTTAATTTGGATCAGATTTTCGAGACACTCATTTTGTTTGAAAAAGTCAGAAAGTCTAAGAAGTATGCCTTCGGGGTCAACAGCACCATCCCAGCCCCAGGGCAATGGCCTTGAATTGCTTAGACTACTCACTGTTTTCCCAACGGTATACATCGGAGACGACAAATGTACCTGAGTAAAACAAAAGATGCTTGTTACGTTATATTTCTAAACTGTCTGCAATATCTTGAGAATGGTTTTGGGAATCATGTTGAAACTTTTAGGGAGTCTTTGGGGTGAGGTTAGGTGGATCTTAAATTTGTATTTAGGGGAGAGGAAAGGTAAACCAAAAGAAATTCTATGAATCAAGGTCATTGAAGTAGCATATTATAATATCGCTCCTTTCCTCGCTTCGATTCTTTTCCTCATCGACAGCCTGCAAGTTCTTGATGTTGCACTCCTGTTTGTTCATCGTAAATCCTAAAGAAGAGTTACACTTGGTAAATTGCATGAAATCAAGCTGAGCAGCTTGAAATGGTCGGCTACTTAAGTGCTTCTGTTGCGGCCTATTGGCCATCCTGGCCAATTCCTCGGCTTTTCATTTTGTCCAATTGACGAATCCCAGCAACAAAAGCATCGCTGCTTCTATTCTTACCAGACCCAGAAAGAAAACACAGAAGACGTGTTAGAACGCAGCATCCTTCTGAATTGAATATTCCAAACGTTTACGACCGTCATGCCAACTTCTGACAAATGTTGTAGCGTGTCTAACACCAAAAATGGAAATATTAGTTGGATAGCTTCGGAGACGAGGTTGACGAGGTCCTAGGTTGATGAGGTACCACCTTTGATTATCTGTCAAGGTTTTGGGGCGATTTCCGGGATCATGTTCCACTCTAAACTCTTGTGGTAGTAGCACCTGAGTTTCCTTGGCTTTCACGCGAGCATCTTTTAGAATTTTCATCATTGTAAGTGCAATACTTGATGAAGGCGATATAATTTCAACAACCTCAAAAAGTTTACCCAAAACATCTTCTTCGTCAAGTATTTTAGATTGATGAACTTCATTAAGAGAGTCTCATGTTTTTTCCATCAGTTAGCTGCGGTATCATTCAAATGCAGCTTCTAATTGGGGGCTTGGATTTTGAATCACTGAAAAAGTCAGCAAGATCTAAAGGAAAAGGATCTTCTGGTAACATTATTCTGGGACTGTTTAGTGATATAAAAGCTACGGAGTTATCCGACTCTAGAAAAATATCGTCCGTTTCCTGCTGGAAAGGATAGGATTAGATGTGAAAGTCTGATGTCCCCTAATGCATTACACTCTCAGCCAAATTCTGTTGTAAGGCCTTGTCTGCTCTTCTCACCCTCTTGATCTTCTGGTTGTGTATCAGGAACTAGATAAACAATTAGGCATGAAAACTCTTTTTGTTTTACCGAAATACTGGTGAAAGTTGGTCCAGGATTTCTTAAGAGGTGTGGCTAAAGTTTATCAAACGCATATATTTACAATACTAATTTCTGAAGAACTTTGAAGCAGGGGAGTAGCCAAGATTTTGATCAGTCACTAGGGGGTTCACTTCTGGTCTCTTGCTGCCGCAAAGTAGCAGAAATTTTAAGTATTTTAAGCACAACAGTCTTTTGTTTCGTATTTGGCTCTTAAAGAACTATTTTTGGTAAGGTCAATATCTGAAAAGGTAATTATACGCCATGGAAAAGCTATTACATTGAAAATTAGCGTTTTTACTGATAATTATTCTTGAATTTTCCCTCTAAATTTAAATGGGCTGCGCTTTTCGAAGTTCACATCCCTGGTGTTCATATACCGGGACTACCGTGGTATAATGGACACTTATAATGGGTAATTCAGACGCTGATATCCAGTATACCCTAAGTTGCTAAAGTCAGAAAAAGAAAAGTCGAAATCAGAAGTAAAAAAGAGAGTAAAGGAAATCAAAAACAGAATAGTTGGTCGTTTATTAAAATGTATCAAATATATGTAAGAACTATGTTAGCAGTAACAACTTAGGCAATATTAGCTGTAGGCTTCAGCTCAGCTGCTCAGATTTGGTACTTTAAGCAATCACGACCACTTGAAGTCAAATTGAAGTCAAACTGCGCTTTTCGAAGTTCACATCCCTGGTGTTCATATACCAGGACTACCATGGTATAATGGACACTTATTATGGGTAATTCAGACACTGATGTCCAATATACCCTGAGTTGCTAAAGTCAGAAAAAGAAAAGTCGAAATCAGAAGTAAAAAGAGAGTAAAGAAGAAGCATGGGAAATCAAAAAGAGAATGGTTGGTCGTTTATTAAAATGTATCAAATATATGTAAGAACTATGTTAGCAGTAACAACTTAGGCAATATTAGCTGTAGGCTTCAACTCAGCTGCTCCGATTTGATATTTAAAGCAATCACGACTACTTGATGTCAAATTGGGACAGGTTCACTTGGATAGCAAGCTGTTCTGCTTGTTGCATAGTGCCATCAGTAAATGATGGAGGCCAATGTTCATTATGATGCTTGCCCTGTCAGATATAAAAATATGATCGGTCCTCGTAAACTTCTTGATAGGCATGACTTTTTAGAATAGCGTACCTGATATTTGTCTTTCACCAGTGAAATTATCTTCCCAACTGATTAGATAGGGATTTTCCCTATTTTACCCTCTAAGACAAGTACATAGTCACCAGTTTTCATTTATTCAGAGTCAATGTCTCCCACAACATCTCTATGCATGCTCTCATCATCTGAGTGACTTACATCGGATTCTTCTTCTATTTCATCCTGACTACTCTATGATGTTAAAACTCAAGGCCTTTTTGCTTTTTTCTTGCTAATTTTTATAATATTATTTCTCCCTTTTTTCTTTCCCTAAGCCTTTTCTGTTCGTTCAGCGAAGTCTTTCATCAGTTGATTTTTAATAGGTGTGTCAGTGGCTATGATGGTCTTGGTCCTTTGTGATTGATAATATGTGTTCTGGCACTGGCTTGAGGGCGAGGAAAAATCTTTTGAAGGGATACATTTGGGCATACAGGAGTTTTTGCTCGTAATTCTAAAGATGCACTAGAAGATGTACTTGGTTTAGGAGAATCATTGCTTTCATGAGGATTAATGCTCAGAGTGGCTGGCTCTGCACGATAAGAAACATTCGAGCTCAAGAATTCGTAACCCTTAGAAATATCATGGCTGAAGGGATAGACTCCAAAAACACTGAAGCCAGAACAAATATTCTGCAGCTTGAAAGCCTGTGGGAAAACAGTGCCAACTAGTTCTGCAATATTATCGATATTGATGAACTAACCAGGATGGTTAAGGATCCACCCATTGGCTGTTCTATTGAAGTGAGCTTTTAGTGGTCCAAAGAAAGGTCTATCCAGGGGCTGAAGCTTGGACTTGTGTGCAGTGGGATAGGAATAAGTAGAATATGTAGTAGAACAGGAATCCATTGCTCGCATGGTTGTCCATGATTAATAAAACTTTTAGGCAAGACTGCATCGTGTAATCTTTTGAAAGTATTATAGAAATTATGGAATGGTTTCAACAGACATCCATCTGCTTATATAAGCAGCACCTTTCGTGCCAGTAGGGGCACCAGACCACTCCATCTTTGAGGTGAAAACTCGGAAAAACCATAAAAGGGGGGATCGCTAAAACTGTAGCACTAACTGCACAACATACTTTTACAAGTTCACCCCTCTCGGCTGATGCTGGTTGACCAGCTTGCTTAGTACTTTCTGGAGCTAACACTTTCTTAGGATTCTACATAGTTGTAAGGCTGCATAGTTGCATAGTTAAGACTGCATTGTAAGCTGCATAGTTGGAATGTTAGTCAAATCAAACTTAAAATAAAAATAAATTATTACGCACGGGAGTAGTTCTACTGTCACCAAACCTTCCAAGGGTTTTAGTATGATATACACATTTTTTTTTCTTAAGAAGTTCCACATTTAGAACTTCCCTACCATACCAATTTTCATGATTTTCCGAAATGGAAAGAGATTTGAAATTCGAATTTAACGCCAAACTATCAGCCAACTGGAAATCGTAATAACGATTTCAGCATCGCCTGTAGGTTACAAGGATATTGATGATCACAATGCTAAATTTGTCAGTTAACAGTCAAATATTTTGTAGTAATGAACTTTAAGTAAGGAGTGACTCGGTCCAAAAGTAACTGAATCTCTAAAAAAAACAAGTTTTGATAGCAATAGATACATCCAAAGAATTGGAATTTTATGCTACTTCCAAATACATAAGATTCATTAAGTTCAATGTTATCCATCAAAAGCTACAAGCCCGAGAAAATTTTCTAGATTTTCAATTAGGGAGAACATCCCCAAAAATTCAAAATATCTTAATAAAAATCCCACAATCAGCTTAAGCATATCAGAAAACCTTACTGTGGAGGCTTCAAGCTCCTATGTTCAAAAATGGGGAATTTTGTAAATTTTGCACAATATCACAAATGTGTTTTTATTTGTTGTTGTATACTTTTTTTTAACCCGTGTAATCGTATCGAAACAGTGCTCCTATACGATTGGGGAGAGCTCATTAGAACGGAAATCAAAAGTTCTAACACCCTTTTTAAGTTAACAAAAAGATTGGAGGGAACTAATTTCCTCCCGTCCCCTTTCTCTCCAAAGGTATCCGATAAAAAATTTGAGATAGCCATTTGGTTCAGTATTTGGTTCAGTCCAATAACCATGCTTACAGAGATGAAATGATCCTCATAGTCCCTGAGAAACGGTCTGTAAGTTACGTAATTAACCCATAGTTCTCGTTTATAGTGTTTGTTATTGGGAAATATACGATATTTTTTGGGGCGGGCGGAGAGGATTTTCTGCAAGGGATGTTTGTCCATATGAATAAGTTTATGTAGGGGGGAATGTTTTCTAGAGGAAGTTCCCAGCGTAAATTTTACACGACGGGTAAAAAAATGTCCCGGCATGGTTTAAAAACGGTCAGAAACTAAATGAAATGTTTTTTTCAACTGAAAGCAAGGAGCAACATCAAAACTTAAAGCCGCAAAAAATTATTCCGCATATAGGGGGCTACCCTCCCCGCACCCTTTTAACGTTTCTTTACCCTAAAGTTCGGTTTTTGTCACAATTCTTTTATTTAATATTTGATAATCAAAATGTATCAACAAGACCATAATCTAACACCAGTGATTTTTCGATTAACAACTTAAGATAAGTCCTATAATCTGAAAAAAATATTTAAAGAGTATTCATAAAATTTGAAATAGACAAGGAAAAACAGAAAAAAACATGTAACGCAAAAAAAACGCGAAACTTGGAAAACAAGAAAACTCGCGAAAGCTAGACTTAAATCAAAGAATTACTGTGTTAAATTAAAAAATATGTATATTACCGGGCCAAATGTTTGATTGCATTGCTGACATTATAACCACTCTTCGAACTTACTTCAAAATACGGTATGTGGAAACCACTTGAAAACTGGGTGCAGTGTTCTACGTTAATACACCTGATGCCATCATTTTCATCATTTCCTCGCAAATCCACTTTATTACCACAAAGAATCATAGGTACTTCTTTGAGTAAATTTCCCTTAAAGACACAAAAGAAATTTTTTATATTCTAACATTTTGATTCGGAATAGCAGACACCCACAGAGGAGATATTTGACGTTTTCCAATATAGACTCAGTATTTGGCAACTTCCATCGGTCTGCTTAGAACGCGAAAAATATTATAGTAGTTATCAATGTTCGGAAAAAGATGGCATTCTATTGACCAATTTGTTTCAAACGTAATCCCCACCTACTCTCTCTATTAAATACTTTGAGAATCCCATGTAATGCAGATTGGCACAAATTTAAGGAGGTACGATTTAATCAGGGTATATTGTATTTCAAGATCGTCTGTATTACAGAATACTAATTTCACGTAAGTAATATGCAACTATTAGAAAGTAAAAGATCATAGTATCCCCCCTTTGGATCCAACAAGAGCCCACCCCCTTCGATCCATGGTACTGGCACTTTTCTTAAAAATCTTCCATAAGAGGGTCCTTTGGATACACCAAGAGCCCTATCTCAATGTGCTATTGGATTTGCTAGTCCCTCGTATTCAGCTAAAAACTTCTAAGGAGATACCTAGCATTTTCTAGAAACAATATATTCTCAGTGAAACCATTCAATTGATACAACAAAAGCCCATAGTGTTATCGCAATTTCAGGTTGATAAGGAAACTTCTAGAACCATTATTATCTGAGTTTTGTTTGCCAAGCATGTTATTAAGTAATTGAATTGAGTTCGAAGTGACATGATGTCTTATAAACGATATTTAATATGGGTTCTAATCTACAATTGATAGAGATCTTTTTGTACTATAATGGTATGGAGCCGATTATTGATTATTCATAATTGAATATTACCACAACCAGCCATTTATCATTAGTGTAATGTAATGGTCCTGAGCACATCGGTATGCCACAAACGGGCTTGCGCATGACTTTGGGTCCCCAAATTCCAATTCAGGACCCAGCGCCCCTATCAGGGACCCAAGCCCCCCTCCAGATCCCTAAAGCCAGCTCCCTCCAAAGTTTCCCCCCAACCATATTCCTGGGACATTATTGGGACATTTTTTTAAAAAAAGTAATAAAAACAAATATACTAATTTGTAGAATGACCCATAAACAAAGAGAAAGTACCTTTTTGAATTTTTGATAGAATATAGAGAGAAAGTATTTCAAAATAGCTTTTCTTGGACTTATAGTTTTTAAGGACTGAGAATTTCTTATTATATTTCTTGATGCGTTACCCAGTATTGCGTAATTATTCATGTTGCCAGTGAAACAAAACAATACAATACATACTGTCACAGACCTCACATCTGGTCATATGAGATACGGATACTGTTGCAAACCATGCTCCAATGTATTATTGGAGTTTTTACACCTTTTTGGCATCATTCCAAAGATATGCATCCTGGTTTCCGAGAATTTCACGACATGTTTCTTAGAATTTCAAGAATGATACGTTATTTGGTATTGCGTAATCATTCATTTTGTCAGTGAAACAATACAATACATCCAGTGAAAGCCCTCACATCTGGTCTTTTGAGATAGCAGCTGAGTCAAAAACATTTTTGGCTTCTAAGCAGTTTTCCATTGGTTTTATGAAATTTATTGTTTTTTGGGGGGAATTAGAATTATTTTATTTTTTGGACTTCGAATTTTTTAGGAATTTTTTGAGATACCGAGAATGTTATGGCGTGTTTTCAAGAATTTCAAAAATGAGGCGTTATCTGGTATTGCGTAATTATTCATGTTGTCAGTGAAATAATACATTACGTCATGTGACAGCCCTCACATCTGGTCTTTTGAGACATAGATACTGTGACAGCCCAAACTCCGATGTACTTTTGAAGTTCCCAACACCTTTTGTGACATCATTCCAAGAATGTGCACCCTGATTTCAGATAATTTCTTGGCATACTTCTGAGAATTTCAAGAAAAACTGCGACTGGAGCCAAGAATGAAACTTTCAAAACAGAGAAAGCTATCATTTAAACGGAGAACAAAGGTCATTAAAACTTGTTGTCGCTTTTTTCAGCTTGTGGGCTAGGATTCAAAGTTTTAATTTCTAAGTCGGTCTTTATTTTTAATTTTTTTTTCGCATAACTGTCACTGTTGATTATTTAGGGGCAGCCCTTGATATCAAAAAGCATGTCAGTCTATTGAGGCCAGTGTTGAATTGGTGCTTAAATACATTTTTGAAGATTACTTTAAGTACATACCTAAATACATTTTTCGTGTATTTATCGGTACTTAAGTATCAAGTTCATTTTTGTCTTGAACTTCTCTAAAGTCATCTAGAAAGTAGAACAAATTTCAAAATGTTGGGCCTATTATAAATGAGGAACAGGATTTTTATGGAGAATTGCAAAGCGGCTATTTTTGAGGCGGAGAATTTGAATGTAAATCAATGCTGATATTTCCTGAAGAAGCCAGTGGCCTGCTGAATGTGTGAAAATCTAGTCCAAATACAAAAGACCTCATACAATTTTTTGAAATTGGAAATTTGAGTTGTCATCCTTATAGTTGGAATTTGGTAAGCCATTTCAAACTCTTGCAGTAAGACAAGTATGGTGTAATAAGACTAATAAGAAAATAGGCCTTAGCAGTTCTATATCCTCTTACGCATGACTTATCAGAATAATTTATTGGCCATGTCAGCATGTCAAGAATGAATATGGTAATCACAATGGGCTAAATATAGTAGATGCGCTAAAGAGGGGGCAATGCAAGATTCGTGTTCTCTTCCAAGTACAAGAAGCTCTGAAAAGCTGCCAAATTATGAAAGGGCAAGAACCCCAAGTGCAAATTTTTTTGGAAAAGAGACTGGTGAAACTGAGTAAATGCCAAATTAATGATCTCATAGTCAACTATTTAGTTGAGTCTACTGGCCCTTTTCGCACAGTTGAGAAACCTACATTCAGAAAAGTGGTTCAAGGATCGGCCCTATATGCAACCGTAATCACACGAAAAGGGCCATATTCCTATGTTGAATTGAAGCATATAACAATGAAAAGATCCTAGACGGAACTATTTCGTGAAACTACTATCTTTGCACCAATGCTGACATTTGGAGCACAAATCACAAAAGCTATATAGGTGTTACGTCCCATTGGCTTGACTCTGATTATGTAAGGAAGTCGGCTGCAATTGTGCCCAGACGTTTCATTAGAACCCATTATTTTTCTGCTTGTGCTTCTCGTCTAAACTCAATCAGTGAAAACTCTTGCCTAGGCCAGACAAAAAAAAAGTCAAAACAGTTACAATTAATGGCAGCAATTTTGTTAAGGCTTTCAGGGCATATCGTGCTCCATCAGTGACAGAAAAAGAGACTGAACTGCCAGTTTTTAGTGTTTCGGAAGATCTTGATGATGGGTTTGACTGTGGTGAAGACACCATTGCCATAGAATCTGTTCGTCAACTTTTTGACAATAGCATAGACGATATGGACAGTGAAAGTTTTTATCTCCCAGAGCAAGTGAGATGCTGCAGTCATGCATTGAACCTGGTTGTACAAAAAAAAATAGTGAGTGAGCATTCTTTTTAAATTTCGTTTCAAAGACTTGATCAATCTACCATGTCCAAATGCCAAAGTATATGAAAAGCGACAAATCATAGCACAAAAGCTGCCAAAAAGTTTTGGAAATTACTGGAAGGCACCCAGTGGTTCGAATTACAATATGCTGGAACTCTCTACATGATGCAGTAAAGCGTGTTCTAGACATTTCTGATGCTAAAAAGTTGTTCAATGCCTGTTATGAACTCAAGCTTCCAAAATTGAAGCCGGTGGAGAGGGATCTGCTTAAGGAGTATGTGCTCATTCCTTAACCATTGTGCCAAACCTTAGATTCTTTGGAAGGCGAAAAAATGGCTATCTTGGTGCTTTTTTGCCAAAACTTTATGTTTTGGAGACTAAACTAAAATTACTTCAGAATATCCATATTCTCAAGCACGCTTTGCCGTTAGTAGAGGCCATTTTAGGTGGTTTGTTAAAAATTTCTTCCATGTTTCTCAATGGTCTTCAGTGAACTAGTCATAGCTACGTGCTCTCACCCAAGTTTCAAATTACGACGGATGACTTCATCCTTGAAAGGGCAAAAAACCGAACAATAGACATAGTAAACTTAGAAATGAAAAAAAGTGCTGTCTTTCGTGATGATTTGGATGAGGTACTGAGAAGTGTGGCACAAATGAGACTAGTGATTTATTCTCGTTTATGAAAGATGATGATACTGTCAGTGATTAAAAAGTAAATATAGACACTAGTCTCAAAGCTGAATTCTTCAAATTTCTTCAAGACAAGAGGAAGATCCTCGATTCTCTCAAAGACTATCTGAAATTTGGAAAACTGTTTAAGAAAATTTAGTACCCCTCTCCCATTATCTGCACCAGTTAAACGCCTATTTTCTGCTTGAGGAGATATATTGACTGCAAAATTAAAACGCTCAGAAGATGCTGAGTTAGAGAAACCTTTGCTACTAAAAGCAAACACAGATGCCATGACTCCTCATTAAAATAATAACTTTTTTTGGACATCCTTTTTCGAAGTAGTGGGATATTTAACTGTGCTAGTGATGATAGTGCTATGGCAACTGTTGAGAAGAAGTTTTCATGGTTAAGTTTCAGTCTTCATTGACAGATATTGGCACCAGATTCCCAAATCAGGACCACTGAATATTTCAATGAAGACTGAAATTTGTTTATTAAGCAAATATAACGCATTGTTCACATTGGTGTGATAAGCAATGTTACCTCACTATATCCGAATATAATAAAACAGCCATATAAAGCTAATATTTTATTTATTTTGATTTCCATATCTTTTTTGGCTCGTGACACCATCAATTAAGTATTCAGATTGGTGATGCATGCCAGACAATAGAACCAAGCTTCCTTTTCCATATTCCTCTAATCACATCAATGTGAGTGTTAGACGAGCGTTTAGACGAGCGACATAAGAAAAAAAATTCTGAAAAATCTAGAAAAGCGTTTTTGACATAACAATTGGATATGCTGTGCTAGTTCCATTATCTGTCATGTTCACCCCATGAAGCCGCTATGACAGTCTATACTGGTAAAATTTTTAAACAGTTTAATGAAAGAGGAGCTAATTGTTTGTAATTTTGTTTGCTATACAAGTTCTAATAAGGTTGAAGTTGAGTTGTTGTGATTGGTACTAAGGACGGTATCCAGGATTCTCGTTGGGGGGTGGTTTTGCCGAAAAAATGTTGTTTGAAGGGGAGAGGTTACCAAGAAATACCCTTCCACGAACTTATTCTAACAACCTCGAGCAAGATCAGGTGTTTTTTTAGACGAATTTACAAGTCAGAGAAGCATTTTGGAGGGGGGTTCAAACCTGCTACTTCTCCTCTCCTGAATACGGCCCTGGTGGTACTAGAATTGAGTTCCTTTTCACCTCTCCACTTGAAATAATGGAACAACTAATGTCAGTTTCTCTCCTGACGACCTAATCATATTCTTTACCATGCAAAAAAAAACCTTGAAGCCATGTACTCTCGTACTTAAGTACTTATTTAAGTATTACGTACTTTGGTACAATATACTACGAGTTCTTAGTATTGACACTTAGTCACCATTTTGGTTGAGTACTTGGTACTTATAGTTGAAAAGTTTTTGGAGTAATTGACCCAAAACTGATTGAGGCTGCGTCCGCTATACCATTTCTATTGGCACGATTATTGATACAATTAGGTGCTTAGGCTACCGCAGCTCCGACAGAGCCCCAACACTTAGAGGACCATTTGAGTTGACCTTATGAGTTATTGTTGCCTCGGTTTAACTGTCGAGTTTTTATGACGTTTCTTTCTAGTCTAGGGAGATTAAGCCTGGCCAAACGACGCCTAAAAGTAAAGTTTTCTTTATCCCCAGCAGTTTTTCAGATTTGGCTTTCAGAAAACAAAAGGTTAAGGATCAGATCGCATTTTTTTCAAAGTGATTGGATTGTGAAAAATCCTATCCGATCACAGAACCTTGATAAAGCCTAATTCTTGTTGATGGATGATCGAATAGTGTTTTTGAACTAAGTTCCGGTGTCCTGGCTTCCGTGCCTGCGAAATTTTTCAGAAGGATTGAAAACTTCACCCTACCATTGCTGTTCGTGCGCCTGGGTATTCTTGTGTTTATATTTGATTTTGTAAGACCACATCGAAAAAATACACGATATTGATCCAGCATCAACAGAGGCTGAGCAAACATTGTCAAATGCTGTGATGGCTTCCGGACCAAAAATAGCAGACGAGTCTATACCGTTTCTGAGCCAAACTGGAAGTGGTACTTCAGACACAGAGCTATCTGATTAAGAACCATCTGTTCTAGTAAACCTGTCCGTTTCCTAATCTTTACCACCGAATTCAGCACTAGCTTAGAAATTAAATTCATGAGGTCAATCCGTTCCAGTCGATACCACCTCATGTATAGAAACCTAACTTTCACTTGGCTTTTATTTACTACCGGTAACTTACCACTGGTTCCGTCTTAAGATCCTGGGTGACTCTTGAAACTAGATAAATGACAATCAAGTTTTTACAGTGTACTGACCGAATATTTAGTATTTGCTCTCCAAAATTTTTGAGGAGTTGTCTTTTTTAAAAAAAATACTAATAAGTAACATGTATCCTTAGTGCTTAATTAACAAGACTTTTTCAAAGAGAAGGAAAAAGGTTCTAGAGACTTCTAAGGAAGTCTTGGACACAACTCTGGAGAAGAATATTTTTGTTCCTTACCATATGTACCCAGGCTAAGCAAAAGATTTAAAGAATTTTACAGAGTAATGGTTTAAAGGTAGCTTTAAAGAGCAGTAATACTTTGGGTAGTTTTCTAAATTCTGGGAAGGATCTAACTTCATTGGGGCAACAAAGTGGGATCTATCAGATCCCATGTATTTGTGGAAGCTCATATGCGGGACGTACTAACCAGGATTTGGAAATGAGATCACTACAGCATAAAGACTGTATTTCATTGACTCTAAAGCAAAACTCTAAGCTGGAAGATTTCATTCTTTCGGAACATATTCTTATTTCTTCAGACCATTTTATTTGGTTTGATAATGTCTCTTTGATTTCTAGGGACCGGGGTTTAAAGCAAAATTTTCGCGAAACTCTTGAAATTAAAGAAATTTTATTAAAAAATATGGTTTAAAATAGAGAACGGGTGAATATATTCCTTCTATAATGAGGACCATAATTAGGGCCGCTTAACCAAAATGCCCCTTAGCATTTCGCTCCCAGTCCGCCACTGAATATAAAATGGAGCCAAGCGGTAGGAATCTTATCCTAGAACTATCTAGAACTATCCTGTACTAGGAATCATCCCCTAAGAACTATCCTAGAACTATCTTAGGGATCCTAGGGACATGAGTTTGAATGTTATCTGTAAAACAAACTTGATAAATAGCTGGGTCAGAGGCAAAAGATATAGCACATCCAAAAGTCTTTGGAAAATAGTCTTAGGAAAATGGCGGTTAAGAAAAATTGAAGATTTACATGAAAGAACATAATGCAGATCTGGGTCAAGCAATATTGAAAGATTCGTTTCCTGTGTAAGATTAAATAAAAAAAAAACAAGTTTTTTCAACTGAAAGTAAGGAGCGACATTAAAACTTAAAACGAACAGAAATTACTTCGTATATGAAAGGGGCTACTTCCTCATCAACGCCCCGCTCTTTACGCTAAAGTTTGACTCTTTCTCTCAGCTCTTCTTTTTAAAACAGTAAAAAGCTTTAGCGTAAAGAGCGGGGCGTTGATGAGGAAGTCTGGCGGGTATGTCTGATTGAAAGCGAAAGTTTCTTTCATTTATCTAGGAAATTTAACGGTATATAAATAGGTTATATAATAAACACTATAGAATTTTTATTGCGGCTGATGCGAACATGACACAATAAAACTGGTCAAGCAACTTCTTTACACCACACAATTAGCTTTGGGTTGGTTAGAAAATAAATTGTAGCTATATCTTATTTAAGTATTTAGTTGGTATTTTGGTTTGGTTAGGTTAGTATAATATATACTATTCTTTAACCCCCCCCCCCTAACAATATACAGCCCAAATTTGTTTCTAAACTATTATATTTTCATCATATTTTCTTTGATTTCATTAGCTATAATCGAACTTCACTTCCCCGAACTTCACTAAGCTTACAGGTTTAAACGCAACCAGTTATATAATGTCGGTAGGAAGGAAAAACCAAATATTTGCAATTATTAGAAATGATGATTGCTTATTTTGACAAGGATTACAAAAATTCAAAAACCTTAAAAAAGAGAACCAAAAGTTTGAAGCCTAATAAATGGGGTTACAAAAAACTTCAAAAGACGCATCAAAACTTCGTTTATATACACTTTTGCTATATTTTTACGAGAAAAATATTCAGGAGGGGGGGGGGGGGTCAAAACATGTAGCCCCCACTCCCATGGATACAGCCTATATTAGGTTGTGTAAGTTTCCACTTAATCATTTCTACGTTTCCAATGGTTCCACTTGACCAGTTAAGTTTGCTACTAACAAAAAAAAAAAAAAAAAAAAAAGATAACCGCACATGGAGGTCTCTTTTCATTAAAAATTGGATTCCCAGCTTTAACTAGTTTTTTAAGATATATATGGCTGTGGAAGTTTCCACTTGACCAATTAAAATGACCAATTACATTAATTGACAATTAATGAAATAACCAATTATATTATCGACCAGATTAAGTTTCTACTTGATCATTTCTACGTTTCCAATGACCAGTTCAAACAGTCTGAATTTGCATTCTAGGTCCTTGGTACTATGAAAAGGAGTTTCAGTTTAAATTTAAAGTAATCCGAAAGATAGACTAATTACAAATTGGTTTAAATAAAAAAAATGTGTTTGTTCTAAACTTGACCCAATGTGTTCTTGGCCTAAAACTGAATTTGCATGACTGTCGTTTCCTTTTAATCTTTTTGATGTAGGAAAACGGTAGGCTTAGCACAGGTACCGAATCTCTTGATTTTCTACCTAGGCTTGGAGCGTTGTGCATGATTTGGGGGAAATCAACCAACGCTTCCCGTGTTTTCCCTCCAGATTTCTCCAGAGGGAGAGGTTGAGAGGGAGAGAGAAAGGAGGGGAGATTGAGAGGGAGAGATAGGGGGTTTCTATTGAGCCCGGGTGAGCTACAGTTCGTTACCACGAACTGTTTGATTCTTTGAAAAAAAAAACTTTCCAAAAAAGAAATTTTGCAAAGGAAAGTAAAGAGCCATATTAAACTTAAGACCAGCAGAAACATGGCCCTATAATAATTCAAACTGGAAACTACCAGATACTACTATTAAAGATCAAATGAAACTAACAACGAACAGAAACTAAAATAAATGATAATAGGAGACGTAAGGATAACAAATACTGATATAGTTTAATAGATAAATCTTAAAGCGAGTAAAAATTAATTTCAATATTTAAGTTAAACTTTAAACGCACAAAAATTACTACAGAAAAGGGGTTTGACTACTGTCCCGTAGTATATGATAAACTTTTGAGACCATTCATATTTCCTTTCAGATGATACGTGGAAAATTTATTTAATCGTAAAATTTATTTAATTCCAGACTCACGGCACCCTTTGTTCGTTAACATTCTAATGCTTCAGGCGTGTGACTCGTCTAAAGGTCCAACGGACTACCACTTCGAGGTGCACAGCTCGGGCTTCCCATCTATGGTTAGAGACGGAGGAGTTCAACCAAAAACTGCAATCACCTCAGAAGAAGGAGACAAAGAGCGTCTTCGAACCCATTTGAACCCAACCTAACTATCTCCGGATTCCATACGGCTGAATTCAACCTTTCTTACAATATATTCGTTCTCGAATGCCAAATATTCCACTTCATAATAGCCTAATATATTACATATTACAATTTATAGGTTTCTAGAAAGATTTTTCCAGTGTGAAACCCTTGACAATCTTGAGGGGGTGGAAGATGTGTTAAAAAACACGTTTTTTTGTAGGAAAAAAAAAGTTGTCACATGACGTATTGTATTGCTTCACTGACAACATGAATAATTACGCAATACCGGATTACGCCTCATTTTTGAAATTCTTGAAAACACGCCATAACATTCTCGGTGTCTCAAAAAATTCCTAAGAATTAAGTCCAAAAAATAAATAATTCTAATTCCCCCCAAAAAACAATAAATTTCATAAAATCATAAAAATTATCTAACCCTGACAGCTGCAAGATTTAGCAGTTTTGTGTAGGCGTGGTCTTGCTAGGAAGCACTCAAGGAGGAAGGGTGAATTTCCTTTTTTCACCCCTGTGGTTTCCACTAGCAGACGCATGTAATCCACTAGCATATTTCATTATAGTATAGTCGCCAACAATATTTTACATGAAGATGGGATTGAGCTACACACCGCTTAACGGCCCATACTACACAACTCAGCTCATTCTTTGATTATGGGATCTTCTAAGGGATTACTTGAATGGGAAGGAGGACAGCCCGGTATCCTCATGGGTGCCATAAGTAATTTTGGGTGCCATTAGGTACAGCGGACCTAATCGCTGCTCAATGATGCATACAATTAGCGTATCTTCTAATGTGAAGATGCCAATAAGCCAGGACAAGTCCTGAAATTCCATATAGAAAATATAATAAGGAAGGACAGTTCATTAAATTTGTAATTAGACTTTTTGTGTTACCTCAACTAGTGAAAACCATTCTCGAATGTCCAATAACGATCTTTCGTTGCTAACATCAAAAATGAGAATTACGCCATCCGATCTTCTAAAGTAGGTTTGAGTCATTGACCGAAATCTCTCTTGACCTGCGAAATAGGATATTTCAATAGCTTAATTTACCGTCATAGCCTAGATATTTTTAGATGGTACAAAACTCTTATAAATTTTATGTCGCTACAAAGATGTATGGAGAAGGGGGAAGGTTTAGTTTTCTCCCCAAAATCCAATGTTTCTTACGATTTCCTTCATTAATTCATATATATATGTTTTTGACTAACGCGCCACCCCAACACCTAGTTGGTGGCGGCGCTTCGCGCCCCCACCAACTAATTAAACCACAAACCACAAATTTAAATTTCGCCAATACCTCGCTCTTTACCCTAAAGCTTGAATTTTGCCCCAAATTTTTAAGAATGACCCCCCAATCACAAAGGCTGTATAATAAATAGTTGAAATTACTTAAAAATACTTTAGCGTAAAGAGCAAGGTATTGTGGAGGTGACGAACTCCCTTATATACGTAATATTTTATGTTCGTTTAAGTTTCAATGCTGCTAATTACTTCCAATTGAAAAAAATGTATTTATTTTCTCATTGTTTTTTTTTAAATAATGCTAGAGAATCCTGCACCTCCTCCGTGGAAATTCTTTTCCTTCATGATAAATTCCTCCATGGAAATATGCTTCCACATAACGACATCCCCAAAGACATAGTTACTAGATTTTTGACTAAGCTGAACAGAATGGCTATCTCAAAATTTTCTCCCAGGGTCCTCGAAGCCCCATGATATTGGATCAAGATTTTTTTTACAATCTTAATTTAGAAATAGTCGATAGGTCTATAAAACATGCCTTCATGGTCGACAATGGTCTTTGACCCATCAGTTTGGAACTTTTAGGGACGATTTGCTTGGCCAAGATTTCCTTGAAATTTCAAGGGGTATGCTCTTAAGACAAAACATGCACCAGAGCAAATAAAGGACGTTATGTGAACACGAAGTTTTACAGAATATTAACTCCAATAGCTTGGGAACTGAAACTTCCAAGAAATATTGGGAGGGGGAAGAGAATCTCTAATTTTGAATGGAAAGAGGGGAAGAAGTGGGGGGGACTAAGAAACTTTGTCATAAATCCATTAAAGTCATTTTGCATTAAGCTCCTGCAGGACTAGAATATATTCTTGGTCAAGTCGCAATATAAATCGAATTACACAGTGTGTATACATTGTATAATGATACAGCTCAGGTTATCTAAATACCACATTTACAATGTCTCAGGGATGGCATCGGGGACCGACTTGAAATTTTCCGGGGTGATTTAAGGGCCAGTTGAACCAAATATTTTTAAGTGAAAGATGGGGAGAGGTAAATCAAAAGACGCAATTTTTCCCAGGTTATCAAATTACCATATTTTCAGTATCTAGGTTACAGCTTCTGGGATTCAGTTGAAAATTTCACCCACTGTTCAGGTGGGATAAGGGGAGTTAATTTTTTTTTGTTTATGGCAAGGTTGTGCCACTCCCGAGACAAGTTTCCTCTCCCAGCTTATCGAAAGTTTTTGTGTTTCTCTGTCAGATTTTTTTTCCTTCGACTGGAAAATATTAAGGTAAATCGAGACATAATATACATACTCCTTTTATCAAAATAACGAATCTGTAATATCTCGAGAATGGCTTTTGACATCGATGTGAAACTCTCAAGGGGTGTTAGTGGTGAGAGAGGATAATAAAACTTCACATTTTAAGTTTTGGCGAAGGAATGAAAAGAGAAAAATATTTTTTTCACCGAAATATTGGTTAAGCCGAAAAAGGGCTAGCATTTTTTTTCTGAAGAGTTTGAAACTTATATCCTTGAGGTGCGTGATCAAAGGGACCCCTTTGCACAAAAGAGAAACTTAATCTTGATACACCGAAAACCTGCCGAAAACTTCTTTTCTGGTCGACCAGGGTTTACATTCCTTCGTTCCAATAAAAGTTACTGGAATTCATAGGTTTTGAACATTCCAACCCAAAACAATTCTTGACACTCGAAAATGTGATCGTATGTTTCGTTTTTCCAGTCTGTTTGAAAAACACTCATAAGCTCCCATGTGGGGTGGATCCCAGCGCAAAAAGAAAATTAGAACAATTTTCTAAAAATTAGAAGAATTCCGCATGCCCAAAAATGGAAAGGGAGTTCATCTCTGATATGTTTACAACAAAGTCAGGTAAATATGAACGAAAATGAAACATTTTGTAATTTGGTTGTATGTAAAATCTGAAACTGGGCTAGAAATTTTCTTATATTTTGATTGGCTTAAGATTACAGGATATGAAGGCAAAAACAAAATGCCTCAATGAGGACAAAAAATATTAAAAAAAAAAAGGTGTTCGTATGCTGATTCGTGAATGCTCCCAAATGTATTTGTCTCCGATCGGCTTCCAGCTTGCTGGGCATTTATACTGAGCAAAAGAAATATGAGAAGAGAAAGTTTCCTGAAAATCTGGATTTTATCGGTTCATGGCACCCAAAAATAGGCCAAACAGTCCTATTCTCCAATGGGATTGAAACTTTGAGGATAAATGATTGTATCAAGGGAACCTCAATGAGGCAAAAAAGAAGAAGATAATGAGGAACTTGTGAAGACAATGAGTAACAAGGTTGTACAATCTATACGGATATCTTGGTTATATATTCAAAACCTATCATCAGTGAAACATAATATAAACCAAATAAAAAAAAAAACTTACTCAAAAATGAAATCGATAAAACAAATTTATGTAACTAAAATCGTATCATAAATTTATTTAAAGAGTTCATTATTTATCTCAGCTTTTGAGAAAAACGGGGTATGTCTGTTTGGAGCGCAATAACTTAAATTTTTGTTCATCTGATAAATGATTACAAGGCATTAAGAAAAAAACGACTTAGGAAAATAATTTGACTTAATTGATTCGTGACCTCATTTTTTTTTATTTAGGGAACATAACAGAGCTCCTTTTATAACTGACGTTGGCATACAATTATTTAAACAAACTAACTGTTACAAGAGAACTAATGGAAAAATACTCTTGATCAAAATGATAGAAACGAACAATGTGAAAGATATTCTTGATTTTATTAAGAAACTGGACTCTGAGGAGGTATCAACTCCGATTTATGCGATCAAGTCTCCAACCGAGGTCCCGGTTTTGCCCGCAGTTGCGTATTCTAGGCTGTCAACAAAGGTGAATCGCGTGGAACAACTACTCAAGGTTGTTGCCACCAAGCTGGATGCTTATGAACTGAATTACCCGCAACTGCCGAAACCTGCAATTCCCGACTCGCATACTACTATTGTTGTGTCGAACCTTCCATCTACCCTTTCGGACCCAATTAAACGAAAAGATCTGATAGATCAGATTGATGGACACGAATCAATCACTAGCATTCGCCCTGTTCGTGACAAACTGTTTATCAATATAGATAAGTCAGTTGCTGAAGATTTCCGCTTATCGGTGACTAGTGCGTTTACTGGCCCTTCTGCGAAAGTTCTAACCAAGAAGTTTTACGGACTCCTGAAGGGAATCCCGCCTGATTTTGAACTGTCCCACCTGATATCGTGCCCTGGTGTTTCTGGTGCCTCTAGGCTAGGGAAATCGCTTGCCGTAAAACTTGAATTCTCTGATGCAACATCAAGAGTCGAAGCATTTAGATATGGTCTCAAAGTTGGATACGAAATCAATACGAAATTCAAAGCGATTCCCCGGTGCTGTAACAATTGCCGATCCCCTGACCATCTCCAGTCGTCTTGTCCCAGTGTTACACCAAAATGTGCGCGATGTGCCGGTCCTCATGTTTCAGATAGAGACTCGCCTTGCAATTTGTCACCTAAGTGCGCAAACTGTGGAGGTGATCATGTTTCGTTTAGCCTCACTTGCCCTAAATTGAAAGCAATTGTCAGTCGCAAGTTACCGAAAACAAACTAATGTCTGAATCAGTATCACTCGTGTCCTTCAATATTAATGGGACAAAAAACAAGGACCTGACCATTGATGAACTGTACAGTAAGTTTGACATTGTATGCTTTCAGGAACATCTTTTGACCGCAACGAGTGTTAATTTCCTGCGCCGCAGTACCGCCCACTTTGTTTTCACAACAAATGCTAAATCTACTTTTGGAAGGCCTTCAGGGGGTTTAGCATGTATTATAAAACAAAAGCTCAGCTTTCTGTCCCCGTCATGCTATTTCTCTGATGAACATTTACTGGCTATAAGACTTGGTAAAACCGTATTGATAAACACTTACCTGCCTCACGATGGGAAGAATATGACATCGCTTAATAAATTCTCCAAAGCATGCTCTAGTTTGAAAACTCTCCTTCAAAGTATAAGCAAAAATGGGTACGAATTTATTATTATTGGAGATATGAACACTGATGTAAAACGTGATTCTGCTCGTACTGTGAACCTTCTTGATTGTCTCCCTGATTACAGAATAATTGCGAATGATCTACCCTTCTCGTATGTGCATAATTCCGGCAGCTTATCGGATATTGATCACGTGATTTGTTCCCCGTTCATTACATCTTCAACAGTGCATGTCCACGAAGATGAGCAAGATATTGATCACCTTCCTTTATCGCTATGCTTTTCGATTAGAAAAGATAGTACTGACCAAGCTTGTGCTCCTGCCTTTAAATGGTTTGTGCGGAGTAATTGGAAAAATGTTAATATGCCATTATATATTTCAACCCTGGCCATTCTCCTTGGTTCTTTACGTGTACCTTTTCATCTACTCCAGCTGAGTGTTAGTCCTACTAAAAGTAATTACGATCTGAATCATTATTACAACCAAATCGTGTGGTGTTTAAAACGCGCTGAGGAGGTTGCTGTCCCTCAAGAGCGAGTGAGGAAAAGTACAAGGAAACCAATCTGGTCGTGTGACCCTGAGCTGAAAAGTGTGAAAAATAAAGCCAAATTGTGGCTGCGTATATGGGTTGCTAACGGTCGACCATTAGCTGGGAATGTGTTTGAAATAAAACAAAAAACTAAGCGTGAGTTTAAGAAATGTCTGCGATCGAGCCGTTACAAAGGGTTAGAATATCCTACCAATAAGAAAGAATGGGACAAAGTGATTAATTCAGCTAATTTAAATAACTCGGCAAATCCTAATTGCCCCATTACGCCTTCTGCATGGTCTGACCACTATTCAGTTATATTTTCCAAATTGAATTATGCAGTGCACGCGCTTTATTCGAAACTGCTTGATTCGGTTCTCCCGCCTTCCCTGACTCAGGCACAAGTTATTCCCGTTTCAGTTGACGCTGTAATTGCATCTGTTAAGAAATTGAAATCAAGTTCTCTTGATATTGACGGTATCAGTGCTTGTCATCTAAAAATAAATTGCCCGTCTTTGTTTTTCCATTTACAGTTGTTTTTCCAAATGTGCCTTTGTTGTTCCCTCGTTCCTGACAGCTTTTTGTGTGGAACTGTCACTTCTGTACTTAAACGAGGTAAGACTCCTTTGGATTGTTCTTCTTACAGGCCTATCACGGTTGCTTGTAATTTTAGTAAAATCCTTGAACACATCCTACTTCCTTTCATAAGTATGAATGCTAATTTCGGGGAGAATCAGTTTGGTTTTCGGTCTGGCATCGGGTGCCAGCACGCTCACCGTGCTCTTGCTTTCCTTCTTAAAGATGCTTCGGCTAAAGGGTATGGTCTTCATATTTGTGCTCTTGATCTTTCTAACGCTCTTGATACTGTTGTACATAGTCAGGCTCTTTACTCTCTTTTTAGTCACGGTATTAACCTTTCAGTTATTTTTCTTCTAAAGTTTTGGTATAGTAATTCTTATCTTCGAATTAAAACTAATGGTGCCCTTTCATCTTCTAATGTTCTTGTTCGTCGGGGCGTACGGCAGGGTGGAGTGTTATCTCCTAGTATTTTCAAATTTTGTATCTCTGGTATTCTTGAGAATATTTCTTCTATGTGTTTTGTTGGTTTGAGTGATATTTCTTACCTTGCTTATGCTGATGACATTCTTCTAATTAGCCGGTCTAAACTCAGTCTATCGCAGATGGTTCATAAAGTTTCTTCTTCTTTTACTAAAATCGGTCTTTCGCTTAATGTTGATAAATGTGAGTATCTTTCTTTCAATGTTCCCTCTTCTCCTAGGCCTCTAATTTTTCAAAATTTTTCTATCCCTCATGTAGATTCGATCCGGTGGTTGGGTATTACACTTACAAAAAATCTTAAAACTCTTCGAGAGCGTGCTGTCTGGGATGCTAGAGTGAAAATCCAGATTGGTTACTCTAAAATTGTAGCCAATCGAGGGAAATACAATCGTATTGCCCTTGGTAAGCTTTATTCTACTTTTTCCGATCATTCTGTTCTTTACCTTTCTGGGCTTTACCCTATATTTAAGAAAAAAGTCATTAGCGATATTCGATCCTCTTATTTCCGTTTCTGTAAATTTCTTCTCTATCTTCCTCTGTGGTATAAGAATCGAAAGATAATCAATAAGTTCCATCTTCCGAACATTACTGAGAAGCTGACTGATCTACACAAAAAGCTCTCAGAAACGGCGTATCGGCGTTTGTCGCCTCACCACGGTCTGATCCGTTTGTATGATTAATGTCTATTGTTGACTCTCGTTTTTTTGTTATTTGTTTTTTTTATTTGTTATTTGTTTTCCGTTTTTCTTCAAGTTTTTACTCCACTATTTATCTTTTTGATGTAAGTGGGTTAGAAATAAATATTATATTATAGGTGTATATTATGATTAATGTCTGATCAAGATTGCTTTAGCCCTAAATTAAATAATATATGAGCAAGTAAAAATACTATAAAAAATTATCAAATAGTTCGTGGCAACAAGCTGTAAGTAAGGAGCGACCCGGCTCAAGAGTAAACGAAAATCACAAAAACTGAATTTTGATACCAACAGGTATATTTTAAAAATAGGATTTTTATGCTGATTTCTAATATATAAGTTTCATTAAGTTTAGTCTTACCCATTAAAGGTTACGGGCCTGAGAAAATTTTCTTTATTTTGAAAAAGTGAGAAACAGCCCCTCAAAGTCATTGAATTTTAATGACATGTTGGTCTCTTTTTAAGTGACCAAAAAGTTGGAGAGAAACTAAGCCCCCTCCCACGCCCCTTTTTTCTTAAAATCGTCCAATCAAAATTTAGAGATAGCCATTTTGTTCAACACAGTTGAAAAGCCGAATGACTATGCCTTTGGATATATCATGATCCCAAGAGCCCCTGGGGAAAGGTCTTAAGTTAAGTTGCAAAATTTACCCATTTTTTACGTATTGTATTTGTTATTGGAAAGTATGCTTACATTTTTCGGATGGGGCGGGGTGAATTTTCCACAGGTTGGAATATCCACGGGGATAATTTTCCATGGGAGAAGTTTCCAGGGATTGATTTTTTTCAGGGGAAATTTTACTCTGGGGGAATTTGCCAGAATTTCTATACAAAATTCGTCTTATGTCTTGCTTTTACCGGTTCAATTTTACGTGTGGAAATATTAAGGGTAATTGTCCGAGATACATTTTCACCAGTAATTGCGCTAGCTCTGTCTAAGTAAAGATACTGGATAGGCCAAAGTATTATCACAGATTGTGTAACATTATATTGTAATATATTCCCCACATTTAAATAATGACTGTATTTCAAATTCGAAAATGTTCGGAAAATAAAGTTAGAATTATTAACTTTTCCTTTGGGTATTGTTTGACAAAGAATGTCCAGAAATATGAACATTTATTGGCATCATTGTGGCAGAAAATTGCCAGGGATGCCAACTGGAAGGGAAAATTGAATTTTAGGGCTTGACAATTCCATTCCCCTTGGTATCTTTGTTTTAAAAAACACATTCTATAAAAATTAAACAAAGTCTTTCTTGTGTGAATCAGGGTGTGGGGGTATACATTTCCGGAAGGGGGTTACGCTGAATATCTTTTTTGTTTATAATTCCCTTCACAATCAAAGCTTGGTCTTCTAGTCCACCATGATAAAACTGATAACAATAGAAAAAAAAGAATGGGTTGTTACTGCTTATATGTTCGCACAAATTTCTCAATTGTGAGAAAATTATACATACTTTGTTTAAATCTACTTTACTATTCTCAACAGACATTTCATACATCATGCTAATGCAGAGTTAAATGACCCACAAGTAGCGCTGGCGTTATGCGAAATACAGCTAACTTGAATCATAATTCTTAGAACATTGTCTTTGGAGTTGTCTTTTTGGAGCTGGTTAAAAGAAATATTTAGAAAAGTGAAAATAGCATAAAGTCAGTATGGTATCAAATAGTTCGTGGTAACGAAGTGTAGTAAGGAGCGATCCGGCTCAATAGTAAACGAAACTCTAAAAAAAGAAATTTTGATACTAAAAGATACATCAAAAGAATAGGACTTCTATGCTGATTTTGAAGATATAAGTTTCATCAAATTTAGTCTTTGTCATCAAAAGTTACGAGCCTGAGAAAACTTGCCCTATTTTGAAAAATAGGGGAAAACGAAAATCACACCATCGCATTCAGCGTATCAGAGAACCCTACTGTAAAAATTTCAATCTCCTATTTACAAAAATGTGCAACTTCGAATTTTTTGCCAGAATACCGATCACGGGTGTCAATATGTCATGGGGGAAGAGAAATTCAATGAAGGGGGCGCAGGATTTTCTAGCATTATTATAAATAAACCAAGAAAAAATAAATATGAAAAAGTTTTTTCAACTGAAAGTAAGGAGCAGCATTAAAACTTAAAACGAACAGAAATTATATGAGGGGTTCATCTCCTCCTAAATACCTCGCTCTTTACGTCAAAGTATTTTTAGTAATTTCAACTATTTATTTTACGGCCTTTCTGATTCAGGGGTCATTCTTAAAGAGTTGGGACAAAATTTAAGCTTTAGTGTAAGGAGTGAGGTATTAACGAGGGGACAAACCCCCTCATATACATAATAAAAATATAAGAATATAAAAGTTAGTTACGTAAGTTAATTCTTAAGCTACGTATATTTTTTACTAGTAAAAACGTTCGTTAAAAATTAAAAGTTCTAGTTTTCAAGTAACCAAAAAATTGGAGGACAACAAGGCCTCCTCCCCCACCCCTTTTTCTCAAAATCATCTGATTAAAACTAAGAGAAAGCCATTTAGCCAAAAAGGAATTAATATGCAAATTTCATTTTAATAATTTATGTGCGGAGAGCCAAAATCAAACATGCATTAATTCAAAAACGTTCAGAAATTAAATAAAAAAACTAGTTTTTTCAACCTAAAGTAAGGAGCGACATTAAAACTTAAAACGAAAAGAAATTACTCCGTGTATGGAAGGGACTGTTCCCTTCTCAAGACCCCGCTCTTTACGCTACTGTTGTTACTGTTACTGTTTAATAAAGTAGAATTGAGAGAAAGAGTCAAACTTTAGCGTAAAGAGCGGGGCGTTGAGAAAGGAACAGCCCCTATCATACACGGAGTAATTTCTCTTCGTTTTAAGTTTTATTGTCGCTCCTTACTTACAGTTTAAAAAACTAGTTTTTTTTAAATTTAATTATACATAAAGGCAGTTCTATATTTATGGGTTACTATGTGAATCTGAAATGTAAGGGGTAGGACGTTATCAGCGTCAATTAGGAAACTCAATTATAAATAAACGAATGTGGAGCTATATTGGATTTTCAGTTAAATACTGAAAATAAAAATTAAAACAATTAAATTGTTCCTGGAGTGAATCCCCCTCTACCAAATTCCATAACCAAACTACAGCCGATTTGACCTATCTAGTTATAGTTCGAATTTCATTATAAAAAGCACGAGGTCATATTTTGCTTTTCCTTATCATTCTTCAATGATTTAATTTTTGTCCTCTTTGAAAATTTAGAGGGTGTGTTCATTTCCACTCTCGAAATTTTTAAAACAAGAATATTTCAACTTGAACCGACAGATTTTAGGAATTAAAAGCACCTTAAATATCAGGGAAAGATAGACCTGAGCAAATGTGGCGAAACAGGGTCATTTTTTCTTACTTGATCGCCATTAACTAGGGTCAGAGTTTTACTTGACGACAAGGTTTCAATGGCAGTATGTTTGGAAAAATAATAATGTGAATATATTATGAAGTGTGACCTCTATTTTATTACGACCTCTATTTTTCTCGTTTGCCCTATGTTAAAAAAGAGCATAGATAAACTAAAAACGATTGTCTGTTCAAAGTAAAGAGTAAATTTACACTTAAGACAAACAACATTTATAAATGTATTATATATTTTTCCAAATTATGAGTGGGGGGAGTAATTGCTCCCCCTCAGCGACTCCATTGCCCATCAATTATCTTTCATAATTTACTTTCATTTTCTGCTTTAATCATTCATACAAACTTTCTGAGTTACGACAGCCAAAGACTGTTTTACCTGCTGTATCCCAAAGCTGGAGTGTCACTGTTCGATTATCTATCGATATTGTTTTCACTTTGAAATCGACACCAACAGTTGACTGTGTATCTGAATTGAATTTGCCATCAACTAGGCGAGATATAAAGCTAGATTTCCCAACTGCAGGATTGCCAGCAAATACAACTTTGAAAACACGGTCAACCAAAAGTGAATTCCGTTCTTCAGAATGTCCGCTGCCCAGAATTCCATCAACGCAAAAACCTGGTGCCTAAAGTATATAAATCTGTTAAACTTGTCATTCATTTTTAGTACATTTTGGTCGTTGTTATACGAATTGAAAGTAATGGGTTACAATCGTTTTCCTTTGGCAACTAAAACAAGCTATTATAGTTCTTCCCCAGTCTAGTACTACAAACAACTCATTGAAGCACCAAGCCGACTGAGACCAACACAGCTACACGTGCTCCACCTCCATCCCAATCTGTTCAAAGCCTCCCCCATCCTCCCAGGAAGTTCCAATTTCCTTTAAATCTTTCTTTACGACATCCTCCCACCCCAACCGCGGACAACCTGCTTTCTGTTTAGCCCTAGGCGGTTGGCTGAAAAGAAAAATCTTTGACAATCAGTCATCCTTCATCCGCAGAACGTACCGTAGCCATCTCAACCTTTCTCTCATTAAAGCCTTAGAAAGCGGGATCGAACCACACTTTTCGTACAGCCTGCTGTTTGAAACATAATCAGTCAGTCGGGTACCCGGAACACTCCGTATGCAATTTCCCTGGGAAACATCTAGCAATTCTTCATCTGCTTCTTGAAGCACCCATGCTTTGAAGCCATATTTGACCCCTTTCATCACTGTAGCTTCCAATATTTTAATCTTGGTTTGCAGACTTATATTCTTATTCTTCCAAACTTTATTTAACTGTAAAAAAAAACCTGAGCTTTGGCAATTCTACTTTTAACATCTTCACTGCTCCCACAATCCTTACTAATAATACTATCAATGTAAGTGAAGCTGTCCACCTGATACATTTTTTTGTTACCCAACATCACATTTTTATCTTAACTAATTCCTAGCCTTTGTGACTTAGTTTTCTTAACATTAATTTTTAAACCTATTCTAGCACCCTGAACTCGTAAAACCTCTAAAAACTCATTCATTTCGCTCACACTTTCATCTAGGATGAAAGTCTGAAAAGGCCAGGAGCGTTTTTCCTTTCCATTTGATTCCGTAGTCTCCCGTTGCCTTTCTTATACTCCTTAAGAAAAAGTCCATCAAAATGATCCATATACAGGGTGATAGAACACAACCCTGCTTAACTCCTGATTTAAAAAGAAACCAACTACTAACTTCATTTCCTACCTTAACGACTGCAGTTTTATTCTCGCACATAGCACAAATCACTTTAAAGTATGTTTACCTCGTATACAATACAAAACTAAGACCTTGGCTAGAGCTGTACTATCAATTGAATCAAACGCTTGCTCATAATCTATAAAACTGAGGACCAAAGTTGTTTAATGGCTCAGATAATTCTTAGTATTAACCTATATTTAAGAAACACATTTATCACACTATCAGCACCTGGAACCTTTTTTTTAATCCTTTTAGTACTGTCGCTAATTCTTCCTCACAAAACAAATCTTTCTTCACATCAAAGGTATCAAATACTTTTTTATTTTCTTTGATATCTTTTCCTGCAACTCTATCTCGGTTTAGCACATTCTGAAAATGTTCTGACCATCTTAATTCTGACCCTTAATTCTTTCCTTATCTTTAATCGCAGCCCGTTCCAATTTTTAACTGGGACTAGTCCGGGTTGACTACTAACTCTCAATTTATTTACATGCCAGTACTGTATTTTACTATTATGCCGTCTAGCTGCGTCTTCCAGATCCTCGGCAATTCTATCCATGGCCTCCGCTTCACACCGGATTAGTCCATATTTTAATGCTTTCTCCCCTTTCTTTACATTCCTTTTGTTTTCACATGATGTATCACTCCGATAGCTCTTGTACAAGCCTATTCTCCTGTCTATTAAAATGGAGCTTTTTCACTAATACTTCTAGCTGCGCTTCTATTTTTCTTCCCTAAAACAATATCAGCAACTTCACAAATCTTTTACTAAAATTATTTCATCCATCCTCCACATTGTCATATATTAAACTCTCCAGTTTAGTAATAAAAAATGTTCCTGGATATTTTCTCTCAAATTCTCATCCTGGAGTTTACCAGTATCATAACTTGCTGGGAGGAAGTTACCCTTCCACAATTTCAACTTTAAAGTAACTCTAGACACTACTTGATGGCGATCTTTACTTTTAACATCATTAACAGCATTCCTATCTGCTCTAGTATCTTGTATTGATCCTGTCAGTCTTCGGTTTACAGCAAAATAATCAATAAGGTTTATTGTCTTACCGGTGAATACCATGGTAACTTGCAGGCCAATTTATTACCAAACACCGTATTGGTTATAACTATATTGTTATACCTATGAAGTTCTAGCAGTCTACTGACATTACTGTTTTTTCTACACCAAGTTTACCTAGGTTAGGATAGCATCTATCCCTATTTATACTGATCTGGGCGTTAAAACTTCCTAATAAAAACATCATAGTTCTACCTGGGATCCTGTCTATTTGCCGGTAACTGAAAGTAAAATTCATCTGAGTCACTAGTATCTCCATCAGCCAGTTCTACAAGGGCATATACTAATATTACTGACACCCTGAACTTTTTAGTCATAAAATGAGCAATTAGTGCTCTATTATTAATACCATCCCTGCCTAAATAACACCTGTCAGCTTAAATTATTCATCGTGAGCCCTATTACCTGTCTATGTACCCCATCCTTCCTGCCTAAGTAAATAAAGTATATAGTAAAGTCTATATATATATATATATATATATATATATATATATATATATATATATATATATATATATATATATATATATGTATGTATGTATAATATATAGTTAAAATTTAACTATATTAAAACTTATAGTTAGTACTTAACGTACATTATAACTTAAAACGAACAGAAATTATTCCGTATGTGAAAGGGGCTTCCCCTCCTCAGCGCCCTGCTCTTTCTCGCTAATCTAATTTTTAAAATAATAGAAGCTTTAGTCTAAAGAGCAGGGTGATGAGGAGGAGACAGCCCCTATCATATACTGAATAATTTCTGATCGTTTTAAATTTAATTTCTCTCCTTACTTTCAGTTAAAATAAACTTTTTTTGGTTTAATTTTTGAACATCTTTGAATTAATGCAGATTTTGAATTTGGGTCACCGTATACGAATAATTAAAGCGAAACTTCCATATTAATTCTATTTTCTTTTTAACTAATATTAACCTTATAGTATCCAAAGTTTGATTTTCTCCAGCTGTTTAAGAAGGACTCCTGTATCACAAAGGCTGTTTAATTAGAATAATAACCTCTTTTAAAAGTCGAAAAAAGAAGCTTTAGCGTAAGAACGAGCTATTAAGGAAAGGCAACCCCACTCATATACATACTATTTTCTGTTCGTCTTAAGTTTTAATGTTGCTTCTTACTTTCAGTTGAAAAAACTTGTTTTTTACTTAATTACTGATCGATTTTTAAATAGTGCAGGAAATTCAGCACTCCATCCACGAAGAATTCCTTTCCCCTACGAGAATTTTTTTCATGGAAAGATTCCTCCACGTAACTTAAGCTAGTGATATTTGCGGAACTAATTTTGTAAGGTGTAGTAACAGAACGGCCAAAGAGGTCGACACTATTTTTATGAAAATAACAGTCACAAGTTGAGTGATTCTCGTCTTTGAGTGTGTTTTTGTCTCTCTTTCTTTGTACTTGTTTGTCCGACTTTGTTTTTGTCTGTCTCTATTTATATCTTTTTCTGTTTACGTTTCCTATCGACTTGGCTCTTATTCTATTTTAGGGTCATCCGCGAATTTTATCTGTATTTGTTAGTCTATGAGAAATCTCAATAAAAAAAATCCTCTGGTCTTGCTTTCATCTATTAGCGTAAACAGCTAGGCATTCTATGATAGAGTAATCAGCTTTCCCATGGTTTAAGAAAGTCATTAAGGAAAAAAACCTGACCTAAGGAACATTTAAAAAATATCTCAGGTCTTGGTTTCAGCTCTTACTGTAAACAATGAGACATTTAAGTTAAAAAATTTATAAGTCCTAAAACAATCCCAAGTCCCCATAATATTTCAAGTCCCCAAGAGAATTCTAAGTACCCCCAAAAAGTTCAGTAGAAATCCAATAAAAATTCTATAAAACTCTTGGCTCCAAAAGTCCAAAAAAAAGTCACATAATAAGTCCCAAATAAGTCCCAAATAATTCTTTCCTAAGTTCAAATATCTAAGTTCAAAATAATAAGAAAAAAATTTCACTACAACCATTATTTTTCTAATAGTAAAATCTCGACAGAGATATTTATATCATCTTCATTTCATATCAAATGTGATTTTTTGTTGTTGTAAGCACATTTAATGTGATTTTAAGACATGAAAAAAAGAATCATTTAATAAAAATTTTAGTAAAATAAATCAAAGTCCAATAAACTGGGAGGGGCATTTAGGCCTTGAAGAGGATTCTGGACCTTGGAGGAGTACATGGGACCCTGGGGGAAAACATGGGGCCCCGAAGGGGATTTCAAGGACCGAAATTCATGCGGAAGCCTGGTAATACAAAACTAGTGTGATCAGGACCATTACATTACAAAAGGGTAACTGCTCGGTTGTAGTCATTACAATTTTTTGGCGACCGAAACAAGTTTCATTAGCCATCAAAGAATATGTTTGTCCGGAAAGCATCTAAAATCACAGCGGCATGAAAATGCATGGAATGATGCCAAAAAAAGTGCATGAAAACAAATCACTGGTACAGTTCACCCTATATCCAACAACAATTGAGAAATCAAATGCGCAATTAGCTTAATACGATGTTGTGACGCTTAACATAAGTTGGCTAGCATTCCAGAAACAATATATTGATTGCCTATATGTATTTCTAAAAAAAAAATATCATCAGTGACTTGTTGGCTCAGTCGAGTAACATGTCGTTCTTTTACCATAGGAAATCTTGGGTCTCTTGGTTGGTTCATATATCAGACATAAATTTCATAAAATCAATGGAAAACTGCTTAGAAGCAACAAAATGTGTCGTTGGAAAAGAAAATATGTCACTAGCTTGAAAAAAAATCAACAACCTATGATTTTGTTTTTGTAGATGCCAGTATTGGGGGTATCATCATTAAGCCTTCTTCATGATCTTGAGCCACCAAGGAAGAAAAGAGTAGGGGATACCTGTGTCTCTCAAATGCTTGACTCCATAGTACTAATGGATGGTAACTATTCTTTTTCCCCGGCTTCTTTTCTCCCCAAAGATATCCGAATTAAATTCTGAGAAATCCATTTGATTTATCATTGGGAATGACAGAATCCCCCACGGCCCTTAGGCAGATGTAAGTTTTGCAACTTTTATATTGCTTACGGATAGTATTTGTTACTGGGCAACATACGGACGTTTTTTGATGGTTCTTGTCCATTTGTTATAAGTGAAAAGTGGTTAGAGACCAACCAGCCCCTGTCCTAAAACTATTTTTGATATCTAATACCTTTTTTGCCCCTTAGGACATCTGATGGACATTTTGTGGCATCTATTAACTACTATCTCTTTAGCTGGTCAATTTTGTGTGTGGAGGAATTTTACATGGGGTGGGGTATTGTCAGGGTTTTTTCTGGGGGGGATTTCCGAGGAGAATTTTTCAAGTGGGTAATTTTACGGGGGATATTTCCTTTGAAAGGGAATTTTTCAGGGGCATTTCCCGAGGGGGGAAATAACCAGGGGGTATTTTCTGAAAGGGTACTTTCCTGGGGGTAATTTCGACGGGGGGATTTCCTGAGAGTTACATGCCAGCTCCCATTGTTAGTGAGGATTATTAATGCAGTGAAGATATTAAAACTAGAATAAGAAAGTCCCAGGGTGTTCTTCACAATTGATAAGATGTTTGGAAGAATAGCAAGATAAGTCTGCGTACCAAGATTAGAATACACTGATTAATTACAGTGGTCAAGTATACTTCTGAGAAGTCTGTCCTTCGAATGATAGAGGAGAATTTGTTTCCCGGAAAAATTATTTTCCAGCGAATGTGTCCATGGATAATTTTGGGAACCCGTTTCACTAACCGTATTTGAAGAAAATTAAATTTAAAAAAAACAAGTTTTTTTAACTGGAAGTAAGGAGTGACATTAAAACTTAAAACGCACAGAAATTACTTCGTATATGAAAGAGGCTGCTACCTCATCAACGCCCCGTTCTTTACGCTAAAGTTTGACTCTTTTTCTCAATTCTTCTTTTTAAAACAGTAAAAAATTTTAGCGTACAGAGCGGGGCGTTGATGAGGTAGCTGCCTCTTTTATATACGAAGTAATTTCTGTGCGTTTTTAGTTTTAATGTCGCTCCTTACTTCCAGTTAAAAAAACTTGTTTTTTTTTTATTTAATTTCTAAACGTTTTTGAATCAATGCATGTTTTGATTTTGGCTCTCCGCAGAGGAATAATCAAAACGAAATTTGTATATTTTTTTTTTGCTAAATAGCTTTCTCGTAATTTTGATCGAATGATTTTGAGAAAAAAAGAGCGGGGGACGAAGCCTAGTTGCCCTCCGATTTTTTGGTTAATTAAAAAAGCAGCTAGAACTTTTAATTTTTTACGAATATTTTTATTGGTAAAAGATTTACGTAACTTATAAATTAGCTTACGTAAAGAACTTTTGTATTCTCATGTTTTTATTACATATATGAAGGGATTCGCCCCATCGTCAGTACTTCGCTCTTTCCACTAAAGCTTAAATTTTATCCCAGTTCATTAAGAATGACCCCTGAATCACAAAAGCCGTAGAATAAATAATTGAAATTACTAAAAATACTTTAGCGTAAAGAGCAAGGTATTAGAAGGAGGTGAGCCCCTCATATGGGTAATAATTTCTGTTTGTTTTAAGTTTTATTGCTGTTCCTTACTTCCAGCTGAAAAAGCTTTTTCACATTTATTTTTTAATTGTTTTTTTTTTAAATAATGATAGTAAATCCTGCTCTCCCTTCATGGAAATTTTCTTCTCCCATGACAAATTCTCGATGGAAAGTTCCCCCAGCATATCCCTCTCTTCTCAACTCCTCCTCCCAACCAAAAAAACCCTCCTGAAAACGCCTGTAGACTTCCCAATAACCATTACTATATATAAGCACAGGTCCAAGTTTGTAACTTGTTGCCCCTCCCACGGGGACTGTGGGGGAGTAATTCGTCCCCAAAGACATAGTTATAAGGTTTTTCGACTACACTGAATAAAATTGCAATCTCAGAATTTTGATCCGTTGACTTTGGGAAAATAATTAGCGTGGGAGGGGGCCTAGGTGCCCTCCAATTTTTTTGGTCACTTAAAAAGGGCACTAGAACTTTTCATTTCCGTTAGAAGGAGCCCTCTTGCAACACTCTAGGACAACTGGGTCGATACGATCACCCCTGGGAAAAAAAAAACAAAAAACAAAAAAACAAATAAACACGCATCCGTGATCTGCCTTGTGGCAAAAAATGCAAAATTCCACATTTTTGTAGATAGGAGCTCGAAACTTCTACAGTAAGGTTCTCTGATATGCTGAATATGATGGTGTGATTTTCGTTAAGATTCCATGACTTTTAGCGGGTGTTTCCCCCTATTTTCTAAAATGACGCAAATTTTCTCAGGCTCGTAACTTTTGATGGGTAAGACTAAACTTGACGAAACTTATATATTTAAAACCAGCATTAAAATGCAATGCTTTTGATGTAGCTATTGGTATCAAAATTCCATTTTTTAGAGTTTTGGTTACTATTGAGCCGGGTCGCTCCTTACTACAGTTCGTTACCACAAACTGTTTGAAAAAAGTTCTATCCCACTTTCTAGGTCTACAACATGAGAAAGGTTGAGGTAGGTACCTAGGACACGTTTCGCGTATGAAAAATGACGGATTGCCAAAGATCGTCCTTTTCCACCATTCATCAAGGCCCAAGGGAGATGCACCCCGATTGTCATCCCCAATCGGAATGGGAGGGGTTCATAAGAAAAGACTTAAAGTGGAACATTTTGGGAGGATATAAAGAGGAAAACTTTGAATAGATTGAAATAGACGAGGAGCGTGTGTTGTAGACGATTGAGTACTATTTTATTTATTCATTTTCTAAAGATGCTGGAATTAGCAAGCTCCTATTCTGAGATGGATCCAAATGAGCACCGATCAAGGCACCGAAGACCTTGCTTTTATGTGAACCTAAAACTAGTTATCAAATTAGCTTTCTTTCGTCAAAAATTTTCTTAGTTACATGAAAATTCAAATTTGCCTTGATACCTCATTGAACTATCCAGTTCTTTGAACCTGAACAAATCTGAACATCAACTTATTATTAAAGTCCCTCAGAACTACTAACAGAACTGAAAACTAAAAACTAACAGAACTGAAAAACTAAGAGAACTGAAAACTACTTTCTTTGATCACCTGAATTCCAAATTTTACATAAAAAATATCTTGACTTTCCCTCAACAAGAAAACCCTAAGTTCACTTCTCTCTCTCCCCCCCCTTCCCTCAGATAAATCCTGAATTTTACAAAACCAACTGCACTTATCAATTACATATGAAATCTTTCAACTTTTAAAGAAACCTACGGACTGTAGCCTATCCAATCTCTAGAGCCGAATTAAGTGTGATATTTCTATATTATTTCTACTGAATCTGGTAGTAAGTTTAAACCACAAAGATACTGATTTTACCTGTTGTGTAACATCGCTAGATTGTTTTCAGACTAGTGATTGGCTGGGTGTTATGAACACATCAATTTTTTGACGTAAGATCAAAAACCATGAGCTTATTCATATTTGTCTTTACGGATCACTCTGTTTTCTTTCTTTTTAGAGTCTAGCCCGTTGTGTATAATAAATGTATTCATTCAGTACAATCATATTATTTTCAGTTTTTAGATTTATTTGATCCGTGTCTTAGGGGTTTGAATGGACTCCTTAGACTCCTGTCTGTGAACTCTTTGATGTTGATGATTTAGTTACAGAGCTTGCAGGCAAAGTACCCCATGGCATTTCAAGTATCTGCCAGCCATTGAACTCACACGCATTTCGGTTGTGTTTTGACTTTCCTTTTTGAATGATCTTAATATTTTGCTTGCTTTTCATGGTTTGTCTTCTTTCATTTTTTTCAAATATTCGTCCCACGATCATTTATGACTACATAAAATTATAAAATTATTATACCGGTCGTAAAATTATTAGTATTACACTTGCTTTGGATACACACCATAGTTACTTGTAACAAAGGCGATTTTCAAATTGAAAACTCCCTTCCTTAGGTACCTAAATCTAGAAGTTTTTGGCCTATGGGTTTCCTAAGCCCAGGGTTTCCTAAAATACGTTTAATATGTTCTTAGCACCCCAAATTCAAAATAAGTCTACTGGTTCTGAGGGATTCATATTTCCAATTACTCTACGTTCAGATAATATACCCTTCAAAAATAAAATAGTGACAGGAAAAACAGAATCTGCCTGTAATGCTTGAACATATAGTGTGGGCTGAAGACCTGATTAGACTTCCATAGAAGTCCATGGAACGTGGACCGTTAGACCAGCCGGTAAAAGAACCAAAGTCAGTGTAATATTATTTTTCTTTAATAACCTCACCTGACTTCTTGTAGAATCACAAATTTCTCTAATTAGTAATCACAGAAGATTTTCATTATGTAAAGTAGCTAAACAAAATGGGTTCTTTCTAAAATATATTCTTTGGACATGTGTTGGTAATCATTGGGTTCTAAAATACAAGTAGAGTTTGCTAACTTTGAAAATCAACGGCTTCTGAAGTCCGGGAATGTATTTTTTGTGTTTTTTATGATTTCTTTCAAGAACTTGAACTTCACAGCTGTAGAAAGAACAGCTTCTTCTTTCCTTATTGAATTTTACACATCCTATCCTTATTGAATTTTACACAGCTATCCTTATTGAATTTTACATTTGAATCTCAGTATCCTTGGGTTTCCAATAAATAAGTAAAGGACAAAACCGTATCTCTCTGCACATAAGGAGCTCTATAAACTCCTTGAAACTCTGTCAATTAAACCATTTTTTTCAGCTCTGACATGGTCTTAGATTTGATTTCAAGCTGTAATGACTTCTGGCCTTTTTTTCCTGCATGTTTCATCGATTGAAGCAACCATGAAGACATTAATAGTGCAAGTAAACATTTTTTTCTTATTACTTTACTTTTTAAATTCTTAGGGGTAAGGCGGGGGAGGAAGAACACCAACGAAAATTATTTTTCAATTTTTTTCAGGTTTTCTATATTCTAGTATAACATTTTAGAAATTAATTACCCAAAGATACCCTTTCTGTAAGTATTTAGTATAATGATGTTTCCTGAGCACTGTAATTAACTTCCCTATAACATCCGAGCACTCTAATTAACATCCTAATTATTATTTAAATTATTTAATATATTTAATTTATTTATATTATTCCATTATTATATTTTTAATTATTACATTATTATATACATTATACTATTAATATATTTAATATATTTAATAAATATAATATATTTAATATATTAATAAATTATTAATATTAAATTTAAATTATTTTGGTACCGGGATTATCAAGCGTATACTTCTAATCTGGATCCAAAGAGGCTCGACCTGGGTAACGAAGAGCCAACTTTCCTTTTACTGCACAAGAGATACAACTACTGCACAGACTTAATTAAAACGTGTCATTTACTTTCAAAGATTTACCTCATCTACTCCATAATACTTTGCTTCAACTAATTCATCGAGTAATGAAACGTCGGGACTTCCAGTTCCTTTCTTCGAAAACTCCCCCGTTGAAAAAGATGCAATGGCGCTATCTGGTGTTGAAACTGAGGAACAGGTAGTCATAAGAATATATTTTTGAATAGTCATTTAATATAAATAAAACGTTACTCGGAATTCACTTACAGTTGAAGTAAAACAAAACTAGAACATTGCGATAGGCCTACTCTTGGGCTATATTTGTTGTTGTTGCCCAATAAATAAATAAAAAAACAAGTTTTTTATACGAAAAGTAAAACGCAAATTTACAAGTTAAAATGGGTAAAAATTCGGTGAATATTAGATATCAAGCCTAAAATGAGTAGAATCATTCTTTTTTTTTTTACTTGATATTTCGAACACATATACAGTGTCCATCATCAGCAGTAAAACTAAAAGATACTAATAAAAACAAAACAAAAGTTATACCCAATAAACTAATTACATATAGTTTATTGCTCTTATTTTTCAATTAACCATCCTGGGTAATGATTAGTTATTAAAATTTCTTTTAACAACAATAATTCATCCTTAATAAATTTGGCCTCAATAAAGGCAATACGATAATACTACTACTGCTGCTACTAGGACAGCTGCTATTACAATTAATATTACTACCAGTAATACTAATACTACTTCTGTGGCTACTATTACAACTATGCTTTATTGTATGACGGTTGAATTTTATGGAATTTTTAGGGGGGGAGGCAAACTGGATCACAATACGCCATCTGTATGCAAGCTGTCAAAAGGGCAGCAATATCTTAAAAGCAGTTTGGGGTGTGAAGTTGAAAATAACATGACTTGTTGTGGGGGTTGTTAAACCAACCAAAAGGAAGTATTTGGATTCTAATGCTACTGCTTCTACTCATACTACTACTGCTGCTTTTATTATTAATATTTCTACGACTACTACTACTGCCACTAAAGTTAAGGCTGCTACTGTTAATTCCATTGCTACTACTACTACTGCTGCAATTTAAACTTAGGGTATTAAGACGAAAAACTTTAAATGTATTGAAACTGCATGAAAAAAAAATCGAAACACATTATACCCTCACAGGTTTCCAATAGGTCGTTAAAGGAACCAAAGGGATGTTGACGAAACCAACGGTGCTATCCCCATACTTCTCCTATTGCTACTACAGCAATTGCTACTAGGCAAAATAAAAGCTTTAAGATGAAGCTTTTAAGAATTATTTAGGTGGATGTTGAACTAAATCAAAACAAATTATGAGAGTGTTGGATTTCAAAAAGGTGACAAAGCAATATCTCTTAATACAATACATTATTAATAATACATTATTAAGTAGGGCCTTTAAAAGTAAGTGGTGGTGGATTTTGAACTAGCCAGAAGATACTATCCAAATACTATCTATGCTATCACTACTGAGTTACTGAAACTTATGACACTAAGGGTATTAAGGTGAAACTTTTAGAGAACCTTTAGAGGGAGTTTCAGTTAAACGACAACCTATGTGTTTGCAGGCTTTTAAAAGGGCATATAAGCAATATCATAGGCAGCGCCACTCTATAATAACTAGAAATTTCATTGAAACTTTTAAAGGAGCTAATTAGATTGTAAATCAAAAGTTCTAGTTCTTTTTTTAAGAGTAAAAAGACTCTGGGGTGCAAGTAGCCTTTCTTTCAAACCCATTCATTTTCCAAACACATACAGTCAAAAATTTTAGACAGCCATATTGTTAAGTATAATAGAACACTCCAGAAACTGTATTTCTAGAGACATTTTGTGTATCAATCCCCAACGATGATGCAACTGACCAATTGTTCTTTAAACTAAATCGATAGAACTAAATCATTATGCTTTAAAACTGAATCAACAGGAATTGTGTGTATGGTTGCCAATGAGAACCTCAGTAATATCCCTTGAACGACTGGAGACATAAGTTGAAACTTTTGGGGCTGCTACTATTACTTCTTCTGTTCTTATAATTGAAGGAAATGAAAAGAGAATAAATTTATCCAGGTTAATTCATGAAAAAACCCATACCGGCAAAAAACGAACAGAAATCAATTTAAAAAACTTTTCCACGAAGTAAGTTTTTCAAAGAAGATTAAGGAGGTTCATTAAGCCAAAACTGAGCAGAAATGAATGGAAATAATCTTCCAAGCGTAAAACAACTGTGAATTGCAATCAATAAAAAATGAAGCCCAAAACGAACAAAAGCTACAATAAACTACCGAGTCAAACTCAACGCGATAAACAATTCACACGAGTTGGGCTGACCACCTCAAAGCCCTCCCAAGACCAGAACACAATTTGCACTTTACTGCAAAAATATGTTTTAAATTTTGTTGTTTTTTTATACTTTAATAAAAAAAAAATGGATATTGAACTGACAATCAACAGTCATTTGTTTGTTTTTTTTTTTCAGTAAAGTAAAATTATGGTCTGGTCCTAAGAGGGAATGGGGTTTGTCAGGCTTAACGAAGCTCCAGAATCATCTAACCAAACCTAATCTATTCTAACCTAACCTGTCATTATCAAACCTTGCATTAAATTGAAAAAATTGACGGGCAACGCTAACTAAATTCAAGCAGAAAAAAAGGTATTTCGGACATTCGCCAGTGAATGTCGACATTCACCAATTTGCGGACATTCATGGTAACATACATAATAAAATTTATTCCTTAAAGTTTTAAGAATTCTTTATTAAAGATTTTTTATTCAAACTTATTATTAAAATCATTATATTTATTAAAATTTATCAAAGTAAAAAGAGTGAAAACTTGTAAAATGTATTTTGTTTTCAGTAGAGTGCAAATTCTGTTTTGGGCATGAGAAGACATGGGGGTTGTCAGCCCTGCGCATGTTAATGTTTGCTCGTTTAGAATTTAACTCGGTTATTTATTGTAATGTCTGTTCGTTTTTGGTTTTATTTATTAATTAATTGTGATTTGTGGTAGTTCTGGTGTCGCTCATAGTGTCCTCGCTTCTTCAACTTTTGTACAGGTAAGCATGTAAATGTAAGGTGCTACGCACAAAACCGTTTTTTTCAGCATGATACGTTTTTCATGCGTTAGCATGATAACGTTTTTTTCAGCCTTGATGCGGGCAATAGCCCGCATCAAGGATGCGGGCTATTGACATATAGTTAACTAAATATATAGTTACTATATATTAATATATAGTATATAATATTATTACTAGTAATATAATATTAGTATATAGTATATTATATATAGTATTAGTATAATAATATTATATATAGTAATATAATATTATTACTAATATATAGTTAAATATATTAAACTATATTAACATATAGTTAACTAAAACAAATCGGATAGATTAAGGATTAATTTTTACCCCTCAATCTCTTCCCAAAACTTTCTTATTTTTTTATATGAAGGACCACTGAGAGTTAAAAATTAGGGCACAAAAACACTTTACATAAGTCTTATCAGAACTTAAATGAATTAAACTTAGCTAAAAAGAATCTTTAAAACAAATGACTATATAAACCATTGTTGATGAGCTACAGGTGCCTTTAGAAACAAATGCGTCAACGTGCAGAATTACAGCATTGAATTTGGAAGGCTCAGTATGTAGTCTTTGATTATTAGAATTGATTTACCCTTAGTAAAATACTTCAATTGACAGCTTTTGGTTGTCTTTGGGCCAACATTATGGTTTTGTGCCAAAACGACAGAAAACTCAACTTGGCTGTGGCCTAGGGGGAAAGAGATGCCTGGTTTGAATCCCCCTCCCTAAAAAGAAAATTTTTCTAATTCGTGAAAAAGTAAAGAAAATACAAATAAACAAGCTTTTTGGGGATCGCATCGACTCAATAGTCCTAGAATATTGAAAAAGGAGTCATTCAAGCAGGAATTAAAAGTTCTAGTGGCTTTTTAAGTAACCAAAAAGATTGGAAGGCAACTGGCCCCCCTCCCACCGACCTTTTTTCCTAAAAGTCATCCGATCAAAGTTCCGAGATAGCCCTTTTGTTCAGTATAGCTGAAAAGCCCAGTAACAATTTCTTTGAGCATAATATAACAACGCACAGCTCCTAGGGAAAGGTTTGTAAGTCATGAAGTTGGCCCATTGTTTACATATGGTATTTGTTATTGGGATGTATACAGAATTTTTCGGGGAGGGAGGAATTATCTGCAAGGGGGATTTTCTACAGGGATAATGTTCTGTGGGGAGGGAAATTCCTGGGGTGAACTATCCAAGGGAAATTCTGCACTGGAGGAATTCACCAGGACTCCTATACGAAAATCCTTTTTATTTGTCTTACTATCTCTTCGCCCACTCAATTTTACGTGTGGAGGTATGAAGGAGAATTGTCCAGGGAAAATATTTACCCAGGTTGAAATCGTCTAAACTATCTTTCCGTAGGTGGAGGGAATTTCCATGGGATAAATTCTCCATGGTGGAGTTTTCCCAAAGGATAAATTCTCCAGAGGGATGTTTCTGCGGTAGCCTCTTTCTACTAGTGGGCGGGGGAGAGGGTATTTGTGGGAAGGATTTTCCACGGAGGGGAATTTTTGACATTATTTTAAAAGAATCAGAAATAAAAGGCTTTTTTCAAATGAAAGTGGCCTAATAAAAAAATTTCAACCAGAATCATCTGTAAGAAACTTTCCCGGGGTAATTTCCGGCTAGAATTGAATTGTTTTGGGGAATTTTCCTTATGGGTGGAGGGTCGTCTTATGTGGAAAGAACTTTGCATGGAGGGATTTACCGTGAGGGGAAGGAATTTTCCATGGAGGAGGGAGCCAGACTTCCCGGTATTATTTAAAAAGATCAAAAATTAAATTTAAAAATAGTTTTTTCAACTGAAATTGAGGAGCAACATCAAAACTTAAAACGAAAAGATATTATTACATATATGAGGGGGGCAAAACTCCTCAATATATTGCTCTTTTCCCTACTTAAAGAAATCGCTAAATAATCATTTTCTTTGATTTACGAAGTGGGAAAATGGCTCTAGAGTTTGCAGTAATGACATTTTCTGAAACTTATTAATAGGCGTATGATTATTTAAACAGTTGTTTATTATTATCAACAATAACAGTACGTCATTATCTGTTCTTTACAGTTTTACAGTAAAGAAAATAATTTCATGTATTTATGATTTCAGCTCTTAGAAACATTATTTGGCTAGTTTTTATGGCACTTGGTATTAACCAAGTGACATATAGCGATCGCAAATTCTGTCGGTCTGTTTGTCTGTCTGTCTGTCTGTCCCGGTTTTGCTACTTCAGGCACTTCCAGGCAAGCTAGGACGATGAAACTTGGCATGTGTATCAGGGACCGGACCAGATTAAATTAAAAATAGGCTTTTTCCCGATTTGACTATCTGGGAGGGAGTGGCGTTCCGGTTAATTCGGAAAAAATAGAAAAAATGAAGTATTTTTAACTTACGAACGGGTGATGGATCTTAATGAAATTTGATGTTTGGAAGGATATCGTGTCTCAGAGCTCTTATTTTATATCCCGACCAGATCTGGTGACATTGGGAGGGGTTGGAGGGGGGAACCTAAAATCTTGGAAAACGCTTAGAGTGGAGGGATCGGGATGAAACTTGGTGAGAAAAATAAGCAGAAGTCCTAGATACGTTATTGACATAACCAGAACGGATATGCTCTGTTTGGGGGAGTTGGGGGGGGGGGGGGGGTAATTCTGAAACATTAGAAAAAATGAGATATCTTTAACTTACGAAGGAGTGATCGAATCTTAATGAAATTTGAACTTTGGAAGTATATCGCGTCTCAGAGCTCTTATTTTAAATCCCGACTGGATCCGGTGACATTGGGGGGAATTGAGGGGAGAAGCTAAAATCTTGGAAAACGCTTAGAGTGGAGGGATCGGGATGAAACTTGGTGGGAAAAATAAGCACAAGTCCTAGATACGTGATTGACATAACCGGATCAGATCCACTCTGTTTGGCGGAGCGGGGGGGGTTAATTTTGAACAAATTGGAAAAAAGAAGGTATTTTTAACTTACGAAGGAGTGATCGTATCTTAATGAAATTTGAAGTTTGGAAGGATATCGTGTCTCAGAGCTCTTATTTTAAATTCCGTCTGGATCCGGTGACATTGTGGGGAATTGAAGGGGGAACCTAAAATCTTCGAAACTGCTTAGAGTGGAGGGTTCGGGATGAAACTTGGTGAGAAAAATAAGCACAAGTCCTAGATACGTGATTGACATAACTGGGATGGATCCAATCTCTTTTGGGGAGTGGGGGGAGGGTTAAATCTGAAAAATTAGAAAAATGAGGTATTTTTAACTTACGAAGGAGTAATCGGATCTTAATGAAAATTGATGTTTGGAAGGATATCATGTCTCAGAGCTCTTATATTAAGTTTCAACCTTATCTGGTGAAGGGGATGTTGGGGGGGGACCTAAATTCTCGGAAAATGCTTAGAGTGGAGGGATCGGGATGAAACTTGGTGGGAAAAATAAGCACAAGTCCTAGATACGGGATTGACATAACCAGAACGGATCTGCTCTCTTTGGGGGAGTTGGGGAGGGGAGGTTAATTCTAAAAAATTAGAAAAAATGAGGTATTTTTAACTTGCAAAAGAGTGACCGTATCTTAATGAAATTCCATATTTAGAAGGACCTCGAAACTCAGATCTTTTATTTTCTATCCCGATCAGGTCCAGTGTCATTAGGGGGGGGGGACCGAAAATCTTGGAAAACGCTTAAAGCAGAAATATCAGGATGAAACTTGGTGGAAAGAATAAGCAAAAGTCCAAGATAGGTGACTGACATAACCGGACCGGATCCGCTCTCTTTGGTGGAGTTGGGGGGGGGGATAATTCGGAAAAATTATAAAAAATGAGGCATTTGTAACTTACGAAAGGGTGATCAGATCTTAATGAAATTTAATATCTAAAAGGATCTTGTGCTTTAAAACTATCATTTTAAATCCCGACCAGATCCGGTGACATTGAAGGGAGTTGGAGGGGGAAGCCGGAATTCTTGGAAAACGTGAAATCGAGGTATCTTGTGAATGGGTAATCGGATCTCAATGAAACTTGATATATAGAAGAATCTTATGTCTCAGATGCTCCATTTTCAATTGGAATCGGATCCGGAGACATAGGGGGTTGGAGGGGGGAAACAGAAATCTTGAAAACCGAATATCTTGGAAAACACTTAGAGTGGAGATACCGGGATGAAACTTGATGGGAAGAATAAGCACAAGTTATAGATACGAGATTGACATAATTGGTACGGATCCGTTCTCTTTGAGGGAGCTGGGGGTTGATAATTTGGAAAAGTTAAAAAATTGAGGTATTTGACATAACCGGACTGGATCCGCTCTCTTTGGGGGAGTTAGACGGTGGGGTTCAGTGCTTCTGGACGTGCTAGGACGATGAAAATTGGTAGGCGTGTCTGGAAGCTGTACAAATTGATTTGATAAAGTCGTTTTCCCCGATTTGAACATATGGGGGGGACTGAAGGGAGAGGAAAAATTAGAAAAATGAGGTATTTTTAACTTGCGAGTGGGTGACCTGATCTCAGTGAATTTTGATATTGAGAAAGACCTCGTGACTCAGAGCACATATTTTAAATCCCAACCGGCATTAAGCCTCTGATTTTCCTTTTAAAGCAATCTATTGATTCTTAGAATTTTGCTAGAGCTCATACCATATGAGCTCTTGGCTCTTGGCTCTTCCGACCTCGTCACAAGTGCCGTATGAGCTCTTAGCTCTTGTTTGTGTTGCCAATGACTCCTTTTTGTGCACCTAACTGATTTTACACAGCCTAGAATCAGTGAATTTTCCAGAGGAAATTTTACACGGAGGGGAGGTGAACTTTGCCAAAATTAATATGCAAATTTCGTTTTTATTTTTCATGTATGGTGAGCCAAATTCGAACCTGAATTTGTTGAAAAACGTTCAGAAATTAAATATTTTTTTTTCAACTGAAAGTCAGGAGCGACATTGAAAGTTAAAATAAGCAGAAATTATTTTGTAAATGAAAGGGGCTGTTCACTCCTAAACGCCCCGTTTTTTACGCTAAAGTTTGACCCTTTGTCAAAACTCTTCTTTTTAAAGTAAAAAAAAATTATGCAAGGAGCGGGGCGTTGAGAAGAGGGCAGCCCCTTTCATATACCGAATAATTTCTGTTCGTTTTGAATTTTAATGTCGCTCCTTACTTTCGGTTAAAACAAAACTTTAATTTATTTATTTGATAACCTTAAAGAGTAGTCTGTATGATCCGAAGGGTAAGCATATTTAATTTTCATAGGAGTGTCTTCCATTATAGATCCATTACAATTTATGAAGATTTCATCGGTTAACAAAATTTCACATTAATATGTTTCCAGTTTCTTGTCTATTTGTCTTGCGTATTTCGTTATTCTCCCACTTGGTTAGAGACCCTGGTAATTTGTAATGGTTGTTTATTTTATTTTTTTCGTAACGAAAGTAAAACAGTTCAAAATAGGGATGAAACCTTTTAATTGACAGTGAATAGATATAAAATTATTTAACTGGATATTTCGAACACATATACAGTCAATAAAAAAGGCTAAAAAAAGTTAAAAAGGAACACGATATCACTGTCAATTAAAAGGTTTCATCCCTATTTTGAATTGTTTTACTTTCATTATTGGATTATTTTGAATTGTTTTACTTTCGTCATGAAAAGGCAGTGTGGTCTTCAAAGTTATCTATTTTTTCCACAATAGGAGAACATGAGCATAATTGTACGAATAAGAATTTTACCTCTAAAATTTTGTTTATTGGCACCAGGATATGTCAGGGGTCTCTTTTGCTTTCCAAGGTCAAAGGAGACACTTTGAATAACTCCACCGTCAGTGGAACTTTGAACTGATTGTTCATTGACTAGATGAGAAAATAACCTGCAAGGTAGATCTAGGTAAAATAATGCAATTGGATAAAAAAAAATTATTATGTTGATCACACTGTTTGAAATACTTTTAACATGATAATTTATGTACAAAGTACAAAGAAAAATGAACAAAAGCAGATCTTTGATGCTTTAATAGGGCATGAAATAACAAACGGTTCTAGAGTGAATCCGAGGAGCGAGTGAAATTTTTTTCAATGGAAACATTGTTTCTCAGATTTTGTTTCAAACATTTATTTCAAACAGTTCTTCGATCCTAAGGCCGGTGTTACATGGAGTCTAATATCGGGAGAGCGTTTTGATAATTTTGAGATTTATACATTTAGCAAAACCACACGTTATTTCTTAAGACTTCCTTCATTTCTTGGGGGAGTTAGAAGGGGTGTAGCACCGACAAAGATGTGCCTCAAGTAGGTTTGCTTTGTAATTTTAGAAATATTTGTACCTCACTGAACAAAGCCCTAACATGCCGTCAACACAATTTTATTTATTTGCAATAAAGACTGAAATCAGCAAGTGAAGATCTTATCTCATTGCTTTCCAGCTATTCTCCCAGGATAATTCTGAGTACCGTAATTGCCCATCGCCACTCTTAGTTTTAAATTAAAGGATTTTATTTTTTTACTGAACGTAAGAAGCAATTTTAAGACTAAAAACCAACACAAATGATTCCATATTTGAAGGTTTTTGCCCCTCCCCCTCCTCAATACCTTACTCTTTACGGGGAAATTTATAGCACTTTTAATAAAGTTTGCTACTCAAGACCCTTGTATCTCAGGAGTCGTTCTTAAAGAATTGGGGCTAAAGGTCAAACTTTAGCGTAAAGAGGCTGGGCAGTGGACTCGCAACCTACTCCAACCTACTCCAAAAATATTATCAACTGAAACATCGACAATGAACCTACTCGGAATGAACCCAAAGTTGACGATCAAAGCACACCTCCGCACAATTTTTGAATACGAATAAGAGACAACGAATTGACTTTGGAATGACACAACTATCAAAAACTGAACATGGTAGTAATATGATTTGAAAATACTATATTGAGATTCTTGCAGTAACCGAGGCGAGATGGCTCACCGCAGGATTATTTTATTGCACCAACTACGAGACCAGAAAAAGGTGTTGCACTTATCTCTTGAATCATGCTGCAAAAACTCCGAAGAATTTGAGCTCCAATTCACCTCGATTGGTGACGGCCAGATCTGTTGGGTGTGCATTCTTCGTGCGCAGGTAACACGTACCTCCACTCTCGCTCATTTTATTACTAGTGACGTTCTGAAAACCAATTGAAAATAGGCTATATTCAATTAAAGAAATAATTGAAAGCAGTTGATATGCTTTCTCTTTCCTTTTCTAAATAAGCCATCAAGCAAGGCATTGTTATAGTTTAAACTCAACCCAGCGTCCTTGAAAACATCGAATGCCAGGTGCGGCAGGAAATACATGGTTCTGACGTGAAAATAAAATAAAATACTTAAACCACTTCCCTCCGTAAACAGGGTTAATAATGACTCCGTAAACAAGGATTCATATGTTATGCAGAAACGAACGACACACTAAGGAGTCAAAAGGTGATCTCTATGAACACTTATAAGCGATCATTAAAGATATATCACATCATGAATTGACCCTTCTAATCGAAGGCCTAAATACAATACTTGGAATCGATAGATCATAATGACCTCAATTGTTAAAAAATCATGCTATTGGGGAACAAAATAGGAAAAGTTGTCGCCTTATCGACATTCCCTTTACAAAGGATCTTAGGATAGCGCTGTTAATACCCAAATCGACCATTGTCTCGTGAACCTCAGGTGAAGACTTAACCTCAATGATATCAGAGCCTTCCAGGGCGTAGATATCAACTCGAATCATAACTGAGTGAGAGTAAGAACAGAGATTAAGCTCCAGGCAACCAAAAAACCACCAAACTTCGATTCATTAATGGCGGATGAAACCATGAGGCTCCATTCCGTCACTTAATTGGTTAATCGATTTGAAGCTCTTGGCTCCATGGGAGGAACCGATAAAGATTATATCTTGTAAATCATAAAAAGAAACTACCATGAGGCAGAACCTTCAGCACTCCAGCTCAGAAAAGTCCAATCTTTTGAATGCAATAAAACACGAGAACAAAACACAAAATTTCAAGTAAGATATTTCATCCCGCCTAACCTTGTATGACAGCAACAACGTCGCGTAAGGCTAGGAATAAGTGAAAATGAAAAGGTGATATTGGGTAACGAAAAGATTGATCAGTTGGACAGCTTCACTTACAGGGACAGGTCCTTTTATTAGACAGTGAAACAGAATATAAACAAAAGGCTCTAAATATTTTGATGACACAGTCGGTCATCATCATCAGTAGAGTTACTAACGTATCCAAACAAAAACAAAGTGTATTTATATTAAACAAAAAAAACACTTCAGGGTCAAAGCAAGTTAACGTTCCATTGACTTGAAAAGTTCACTAATTGTTCCTGAATTTTGTACTACTGCGTTGAATAAACGTGGTATATCAAAACGGTTCACCAAATAAAATGGTGGTTCATCAAAAAAGGTGGTCCGTCAAAATAAATAATCTGTCGATTTTTACGTACGCAGCCACATAATGACATATTGATGGATTGCAAGATCATTGGATCCAGGCCTTTGAAAATTGATGTTTCCAAAAAATCCTGAATTTACACTGGACACATTGATTCTCAAACACTGAGACCCAAAAATGACCAGCCACCCTCAGATTACAAGTTTCATACACCAACTTTATTGGCAGTATTTATGCTATGTCTTAAGAATGCTGAACCTTAAAACCCCCAAGGCAATCCTCTAGTGCCAATCTGCAAGATCAAGAAAGAGGGGTCGTCCCAGGAGCACACTACAACACACATACCAGGTAGATCCCCGTGGCCGTGGTTCGTTCCACACAAGGTCAGAGCTATCGCTTCAACTGTGATAGATTGTTATATTTATCCGCCTCTCTACTAAATGTGCCTATGAAGCGTGAGTGATCTCGAGTGTCAGCAGACCAAAACCTGAAGGATCCTGAATCAAAATTTGTGTAGTATTTACATGTAAACAGGGTTTGGGGGAGGAAGGATTTCAGCTGCATGTCCTTAACTCAGGCTGACATGATTTTAATTTCAACGAGTTTTAAGATACGCCTTTAAATCAAATTTAATTAGGGGGTCGTGAGTTTGACTTTGAGTGACTGTAAGTGATTGTGAGTACCTATATTGTTTGGCTGTCTTAAACTCTCTTATGTTAAGTTAAAGCGAACTGTGCTTAATTTTTTCAACAAATCCCCTTAAACATCTCAGATTTCTTTCTTTCTTAGTATCATTTCTTTATTATCTATATATATAAAAATAAGTTGTCTGTCTGTGTGTCTGTCTGTGGATCAGGTGACGTCATGTTTCTGTGTCGGCTGACGTCATGAAGTTAGTTGTCGTCATTTTTGCTATGACGGTGACGTCATTAAAGATATTTAAGACATATATGTTCACGTAGAAATCTATTAATGTTTAAGTTTAAAATGACTGATGAACTTACAATGGCAAAAGCCGATGAAGATGCTCAAAGAGTCTATGCCAAAAAACTTGCTGCTGATAGAGAAAGTCAGAAAAGAAAGCCTGCCGAGGAATCAAAAGAACAGCAAAGAAACAGGCTTGAGGCTAAAGAACGCAAAACCGCGCAGTTAGATGAAGATCCACCTGGACAGCGAGAGTCAAAATATATCAAAACTGAAAATGATAGCGATGATGATTGGGTTTGGGATTTTGACTCGGATAAGGTCATCAATGCCTACCAGATTTTAGTTAAAAAAACAAAGGTTCGGCGATATGTATTTCATAGTGAAGCTGAAAAATAAAGAAGAAAAAGAAAACTGAAAAAAGAAAAAATGTAAAAAACTAAAAAATACTAAAAAGAAAAAACACTCAAAGAGAAATTACAGACCGGGACACAAATGACGACCGGGACAGAGGGAATATAAATAACGACCGGGACACTCAAAGAGAAATTACAGACTGGGATACCGGGACATAAATGACGACCGGGACACAGGGAATATAAATGACGACCAGGACACAGGTATTTAAGAATATCGTTCAAAGACAAATTTTTAATTGTAAGAAGACCGTTGAAAGAGAAATTTCTAATTGTAAAATGACTGAAGAACCTACAATGGCAACGGTACCACCATCGAAGTAGATAACCAGTGGGTTGTTCCATATTCCCCATTAGTGCGAAACGTCAACCCCAAGTCAAATTCGTGCATTGTTTGGCATCATTTTAACAACTTGCTCTCCATCAGCTCCTACAGACTTATGGGAAAAATATAAGTAAAAAATGTCCGAAGATATACTCCATCGAAAACAGTTAGAGACGTCAGATATGACTTTTGATTTTACATCAGAAATTTATAACTACACTTTAGTTATTATAGAAGATTTGTGCGTACGTATGGCAAACAAACCTCTTCAGGATTTGGGAATGCCTTCACCTACACGTATCGCTGCTGTTTCGACATGTGTAGAATTGGATCGTGAAAAAAGTTACAGTACGAATGATCTATTGTCGTATGTACAAAATAACACTTCCAAGTTAACGTCGGAACAAAAAGACATTTATGATACGATAGACTCAATTTCAGGACGTATACAACTACCTGCTGATTTCTGTAATTTAGTGACGTCCAAAAATTAATTGATTGAACAAGTATTTCCGAATATTCTAAAAAATTATAAAAATAATAAATGGCTAAGTGAAAGAGCGAATCTCGCACCCAAAAATATAGACGTCCACGAAATCAACAATATTGTTATGACCAAGATTCGGGACCAGGCAGTCCTTTACAAGTCAGTCGACACAGTTTTGGAACCAAATGAAGCGGTTAATTATCCATCTGAATTTTTAAATTCCATAGATCTTTCAGGGTTTCCACCACACGTGCTACAACTAAAAATAGGCGTACCAATAATACTTTTAAGAAATATCAACCCACCAAAGCTTTGCAATGGCACGCGACTTGCCGTAAAAAAAACAATGGAAAACCTAATAGAGGCCACAATCTTGACAGGGCCTTTTGAGGGTGAGGCTGTTCTTATTCCTCGCATTCCCATGATTCCAACGGATCTGCCTTTTCAATTTAAAAGATTGCAATTCCCAATTCGATTAGCATTTGCAATCACCATTAACAAAGCTCAAGGTCAATCATTAGAAAAATGTGGTATAGATCTTAATACTGATTGTTTTTCCCATGGACAATTGTGCGTTGCATGTTCGAGGGTCGGTAAACCTGACAATCTATTTATATGCAGCGACAATTGGACAGCGAAAAATGTTGTATATTCACAAGTTTTACGCAGTTAATTTGTATTGTATCTACCTATCTATCTATCTATATAAAAACGAGTTGCGTGTATGCATGTTTGTTTGTTTGTAAAAAGAGCGTTTGCATATGACGTCATTATTAGTACATACGGCTTTGTATATGCACAGACAATGGGAAAGCCAAGAATGTTGTATATTCGCAATTTTTACGTAGTTTAACTCCTGCAGACGAAATGAATGCTGGCCTGAAAAATTCTAATTTATGGGCACACGTAAAAATCTTAAAATTAACTATAAATATGCGTGTCCGATTGCAAAACGATGACTCTGGTAAAACATTTTCAGATCAATTGCTGGCAATTGGAAACGGAAAGCTCCCAGTAGTGGGAAAGCCAAAAATGTTGTATATTCGCAATTTTTACGTAGTTTGAAACACATATATAAATCTATCTATATTCACAGGTGGGACACAGGGATGCTACAATGGCGCGTAACTAATATGGCGCGTAACGACTTTCGCGCGCGGGGGGGCTTGGGGGGGGGGGCGAAGCGCCCCACCAACTAGGTGTTGGGGTGGCGCGAAGCGCCACCCCAACAGCTAGTATCTTTATAAAAGTATCAGCATCGCAGTATTATTTCTTTCTTCTGTGTTTTCTTTTATTTCTTATGGATTTTTGACAAAAACTGCTCTTTCTAAATTGCAAAAAGAAAATATTTTTAATTAATGTATTTTCATTTCTTATGTAGTTTCATCGAAGACAAAGGAAAAGAGAAAATTCGTTGTTTTTTCTTGTTTTGGTTGTCATTGACTCAACAGACTTGGAACCAAGCAGAAGGCTGAAGATGGCTTCTAAGCTATATAAAAAGAAACGTGTGAATCTTGTGAAGAAAAGGGTTACATCAAATTAAAATAACGAGTAACAATTGTGATAACAAGGTTGTGTCTGAAATTTGGCATTGAATCTGCATCAAACAATTAATCTTTTGACAATAAATCGGAAGTAGCTTGGATAGAAGTAACTTTGAACAATGAAGATGAAGAATTGAAGAAGATTTGAAGAAGTAACTTTGACGGAGATCTCTTGACAACTAAAATGTTTAGAATACCTGTTCTTTTGACATTTGTAATGCTTTAAACCTTGACATTAGTAAGCTAATCATGGATAATAATAGTAGCATCTATTTTAGAGACAATGTCTCTATTTCCAAGAGCATAGATGAACATGATAGTGCAGTAGATGCCGACTCATGGCTGATGCCTCTGGTTACTTACTGCATACTTGTGTCTCTATTTGTGACTATATTAGTAATTGCTGTTAATGGTTACTTACTATATTGTATAGAGCATAGTAATACTGCAGAAACTCTTATTAATATGACAATCAAATATCAGTGCATAATATCTTTGTTGTTTGCAGTACTGTATCCGATTCCTCTTACCTTAAAGTTGGCTTTAGTGCAATCACCGACCTGGTTTTGTCTTAGTTTAGGAAGAGCAATGCCCCTTCCTTATGTATTAACTCAATTTTTTCTAACGCTTACATCAATAGTAAGAATTATTCTACTATCCTTTACTGAAAAAATAAAAAACTGGCATAATTCTAAACTAGCCTTGGTAGCCGCAATAATTTCTGGACTAACAACAAGTCCTTATTTAACAATAATTATAAATCCAAAGGGCCAAGTAGCATATCGCTATTGCAATGAGGCAACGCAGTCCGAGACAATGACTCAACCCAAAAATTTTGTATTTTACATCACTACACTAATAGTTATGCAAAGTTGGTTAATTTTACAAAACATTTGGATATTCAAGGTTGAGAAATCATTGCGAAGGAAGGTTACACCGCATTCAAGTGTAGGCTATAGTAAACAAGTCAATTTAGCAACAGCTAAGGCCCAAGTATTTACAGTAGTTATTCTTTTATGTCTTGGAAACATACCCCTTAACTTAATACAGTACAGTCTGTTGCCACAATACAATTTACCAAAGCAAATTATTATAATGAACACAGTAAGTTTCTTGAATTTTCTTATATATATTGGAACAGCCCCACTTATGTACCTTTTACTGAATAGGAACATACGGAAACAAAATATCAGAATTCCCTATCAGAATCTTATAAACTGGATTGTGAACCTCGTCAGTAATTAGTATTAATTTTAGTCGAAGCTCATTCCTATCAAGGTTTTAAGATCATGAAGGGATAGCGACAAACAGGACCATATCCAGGAACATATTCGGTGGGAAGGGCACAAAAAGTAAACTTAGTGATCAGGTAATATAAGGATTCTTTGCGCAAATATATGTTTACACAATTTTTGGTACTTCGCACGAATCGAATAAGAATTTTAGGAGGGGGTGTCAAAACCATCCGTTAATGTTATTTTTATTAATTTATGTATAATAGTCGTTAATGTAAATGGGCACTGGAAGCATGGTAGCAGCTATCTTGATAAAAATAGTTGCAATAGAACTAGTCATCGTAGGAATAGTCTCGATCAAAATTTAGCTCATTGGAATTGAAGTTAAGTTCTTTTTAGTACGTTATAAATTTTATTTCATACCTGCATAAAGGGGGAATATAACAAATCTGTCGAAACAACCCGTCGGCTCTGGGAAAAATGGATTTAAAACTAAAATAAGCATCCTGGAAAGCGAACAATAGAACACAAAACAATTACGATATTTAATTACGTGGGTCGTGGATCATGTATGCATTTCTAACGCAGTAGCGATTCTGATGTCTCTTGCGCCCGGGGCAAAATCTTTATTAGGGTCCCCTCTCCTATCTTCGAAGAATTTTCTGGTCAAATAATAAAAAATTATTTATTTACAAAATTTTCATTTATAACAGAATTTTTCATTTATTTAAATCTTACTTTTGTTATTTTATATGGAAAAAGATATTGGAAAAATATAAATTTCAGATCCAATTTGCTTATATTTCCTGCCAACTATACCCTCTTCTTTATTTTGACTAAAATAAACTTTATAGTTACAAAATGATTATAAATCTTCAGTTACTTATTTGAAACTTTGTGCCCTTAAAGTTTTTGCACCCGGGTCAAGTGCCCCCTCTGCCCCCTTTAAAATTGCCTCTGTCCCGACCATAGATCCTTACGTGGGGGAATATTTGATAAGGAATTTTTATCGTTTAAATTTATTATGGGTTGTTGAATAATTCTATTTATATATGTGCGTAGATTGTGATATATTCTTCCACACTGAAGCCACATGGGCCACGGTTTGTAAAAATAGAAATAAAATGAAACCAAAAAAAAAGTTCAATAGAACTAAGGTTTTAAGTAATAAGGTCAACGTCCCGACTTCCACTTGTTCTGCAAATTCTGATTTTCCTTTTGTGTGTTATATGTCCATGTTTGTTCGCTTTGTGTTTGGTGTTTGAAAGAAATAATAAAATCTGTATTGTATTAGTAGTGCCTTTATTTCTTATAGTTTTTTTTTACTACGTTTTTACTTAATATTTTTACTTAAGTTTTTTATTATTTTTTTACTAAAGTTTTTACTTTTACTCTACTTTAAGTTTTTACTATATTTTTTATTTAAGTTTTTACTAAATTTCTTATAGTTTTATTTAAATTTCTTTCCAATTTACGAATTATTTTTTACTTCCCTAACTCTATAACTTTAGTTTTATTTTATTTTTTTCTATTTGGGATTCATTACATTCCAAAGTACCTTTGTTATTCTTTTCCCAAAAACTTTTTTGGCAGAAAATATCACGTGAATTTTCACTTTATTTAATTACTGTTATTTGAGGGCTGTACTAATGAAGGGCCAGAGTTACCACAATCTCTACAAGCAAACAAAGGACGTAACTTTCAATAAGTCGAAATATTCAATTACAGGGTTTGGTTGCAATATAAATAAATGTCTTTTATCTTTTTTATGCTTTTATAAGTAATGACTGACAAATGAAAAAAAAAAAGTTATTTTGTCGACTACTAGTGGACATAGTAACTAGGGACAAAGTAACTAGGACAAAGGCAGTCTAGTGGACTACTGGACTGCCTTTTCACTATGCTTATAAGCAAGACAAAGGAATGCTTGAGTACGTTAACTTTCCAAGTTCTTGTGTTATTTCTCTTCTTTAGTTGTTTTAGCTCAGCAAAACTCAACCAATAGAAAACGTAACCTGGGCAAAAGTCCTATTTGGTAAAGTCAACCCACAGTCGTTTATTCAGGTAACTAAAATCAACGCTAAGACCAGCCGTTTTAATTTGCATCAGTGGTACCATATGAGCATAAGAAATATAAAATAAGAAAACTTGAAAGCCTTTGTCCGTGAGGACAAGGGTTCGAGTCTTGAGGTTTCTGGTTATTGGGTTTATAACGGGGATCAGTAGCGTGACTTTGTAAGCTCTGCCAGATTCGAACCAGCTTTAAATGGGTATCTGGAGAAATCTGGGAAAGGTAAACAGGAAAGATGTCCGAAAGAAAAGGATGGCCGGCCCCAACTCCCCATTCCACTTCTTGGCTGAAGGGCCATAAGACGGAGATCGGCACAGCTGGTATGTATTGAAAAGTCCAATGCCGTTTAATTTACTTACTTACTTAATTTCAAAAAAGTCTTTCGGTATGGTTTAGTCTTGGCTCGTGGGGTCATGGAAAAATCGTTTGGAAAATGGATGAAGACAATTTAGGAAAGAGAAGGTTATAGGGTATCAATGTTTTGGACGGACATTTTTGAGAGAGCTAATTTACGATGCTGATGATATGATCGTGGACAACAGCCATAATGAATTTCTATTTTCAATAGGAATTTCAATAGGAAAGTAGTTGATATGTGTTTTCTTTCCTTTTTAAATAAACATTTAAGCAAGTCATTGTTGTAGTTTAAACTTAACCCAGCCTCCTTATAAACATCGAATATCAGGCGTGGCAGGAAATACCTGGTTCTGATGTGAAAATAAAATAAAATACCCAAACCACTTCCCTCCGTAAACAGGGTAAATAATGACTCCATAAACAAGGAGTCATATGTTATGCAGAAACGAACGACACAACCAAGGAGTCAAAAGGTGATCTCTATGAAACCCTATAAGTGATCATTAAAGATATATGACGTCATGAATTGACCCTTCTAATCGAAGGCCTAAATACAATACTTGGATTTGATACATCATAATGCCCTCAAAAAAACTCATGCGTTTGGAGAACAAAACAAGAAAGGTTGTCGCCTTATTGAAAAAATATAAAAAAAACAAGTTTTTTTAAATGAAAGTAAGGAGCGACATGAAAACTTAAAACGAACAGAAATTACTCCGTATATGAAATAGGTTGTCACCTCCGCAATCCTTCGCTCTTTACGCTAAAATTTGACTCTTTGCCACAATTCTACTTTTTAAAACAATTAAAAACTTTAGCGTAAAGAGCGAGGCGTTGCGGAGGTGACAATCCATTTCATATACGAAGCAATTTCTGTTCGTTTTAAGTTTTAATGTCGCTCCTTACTTTCATTTTAAAAAACTTGTTTTTTTATATTTAATTTCTGGACGTTTTTAATTGATGCATGTTTTGATCTTGGCTCTCCGCACATAAATAATTAAAACGAAATTTGCATATTAATTTTTTTGGCTAAATGGCTTTCTCATAGTTTTAATCGGAAGATTTTGAGAAAAAAAGAGCGAGGGAGGAAGCCTAGTTGCAAACACCAAAAACAAGTAGAACAATAGGGAATTTTATAAGACAGTGGGAAACAAATTAGAATGAATATTTCGGCCCTATGTCCAAGGGCCTTCCTCAGCAATACAAATAAGAAAAAACAACTTACGAGAGGATAAAATCTATAAAACTCAAATGAACAATTTTTCAAAACATTCCCAACATCCTTACCTCAGCGAAGTTCAACCAGGACTGGAAAATAAATTGTTATGAAACGAGGCAATTCAATGAAATGAAAGAAAATTATTTAAAAACAGGTTTTTAATGCCAACCTAGCTTTTTTCGCTGCTGATCTTATAGGTCTATTTGTGACAGGTTCTGTGTTAATATACACAAATTGGACATAGGGCCGAAATATTCATTCTAATTTGTTTCCCACTGTCTTAGAAAATTCCCTATTGTTCTACTTGTTTTTGGTGTTTGTGATGGAAAGGCAGTGTGGTCTTCGTCGTTATTTAAGCCTAGTTGCCCTCCAATTTTTTGATTACTTAAAAAGGCAACTAGAACTTTTAATTTTTTACGAACATTTTCATTAGTAAAAAATATACGTAATTTACGAATTAACTTACGTAACGAACTTCTATATTCGTATGTTTTTATTGCGTATATGAGGGGGTTCACCCCTCGTCAATACTTTGCTCTTTACACTAAAGCTTAAATTCTGTCCCAATTCCTTAAGAACGATCCTTGAATCACAAATGCCGTAGAATAAATAGTTGAAATTACTAAAACTACTTTAGCGTAAAGAGCGAGGTATTACGAGGAGGTAAACCCCTCATATGCATAATAATTTCTGCTTATTTTAAGTTTTATTGCTGCTCCTCACTTTCAGTAGAAAAAAACTTGTCATATTTAGTTTTTCATTGTTTTTTTTAATAATGCTAAAAAATCCTGCGGCCCCTTCATTGAAATTCTCTTCCCAATTGAGTTTTTCCATTGAAAGATCCACCCACGTAACCCCCCCCCCACCTCAACTTTCCCTCCCAAGCCAAAAAAATCACCATGAAAACGTCCGTACACTTCCCAGTAACCATTAACCATTACTATATGCAAACACAGGTCAAAGTTTGTAACTTGCAACCCCTCCCACGGGGACTGCGGGGGAGCTAGTCGTCCCCAAAGACATAGTTATTAAGTTTTTCGAGTATTGTGAATAAAATGGCTATCTCGGAATTTTGATCTGATGACTTTGAGGGAAAATGAGCGTGGGAAGGGGCCTAGGTGCCCTCCAATTTTTTTGGCCACTTAAAAAGGCCACTAGAACTTTTAATTTCCGTTAGAATGAGCCCTCCTGAGACATTTTAGGACCACTGGGTCGATACGATCACCCCTGGGAAAAAAACAACAAAAAAACAAACAAATAAACACGCATCCGTGATTTGTCTTCTGGCAAAAAATGTGAAATTCCACATTTTTTTAGATAGGATCTTGAAACTTCTACAATACGGTTCTCTGATACGCTGAATCTGATGGTGTGATTTTCGTTAAGATTGTATGACTTTTAGGGGGCGTTTTCCCCTTATTTCTAAAATGAGGCAAATTTTCTCAGGCTCGTAACTTTTGATAAGTAAGACTAATCTTGATGAAAATTATATATTTAAAATCAGCATTAAAATACAATTTTTTTATGTAACTATTGATATCAAAATTCCATTTTTTAGAGTTTCGGTTACTATTGAGCCGGGTCGCTCATTACTACAGTTCGTTACCACGAACTGTTTGATTCTCTTTACAAAGGATCTTCTCGTGATTGATAAGCCCTAAAATGATCAGCCTCTATCTTATCTAAAATCTTATATATCTTATCTAAAATTAATAAGCCTCAAAAATAGCACTAGAAGTTTGTCAGATGGCGCTGTTCATACCCAAATCGACTATTGTCTCGTGAACCTTGGGTTAAGACTTAACCTCAGTGATATCAGAGCCTTACGGGGCGAAGATATCAACTCGGATTATAATTTAGTTTAAGCGACAATAGAGATTAAGTTCCAGGCAACCAAAAAACCGCCAAACTTCGATTCATTAAAAATCGCGGATGAAACTATGAAGCTCCATTCCGTCACTTAATTAATTAATCGATTTGAAGTTCTTGGCTCCATGGAAGGAACCAATCAAGATTATATTTTGTAAACCATAAAAATAAACTACCATGAGGCAGAACCCTCAGCACTCCAACTCAGAAAAGTGCAAAAGGCTGATGGTTGTCCAACAGAATATAGACACCTATCAATTAACGAAAGAATTAAAGAGGGCACTAAAGAACTTATAATTCCAATGAAACCACTGTTAGTCCCCGGTTAAACAAGAATCACAGCTGAAATGATTAAAGCTTCTATGACATCTTTATAGTGTAAATCTGATACTCTCTTTGAACTGTTTGTTCCTCAGAGAAGGTTCCTTTGGATTGGAGGCAGAGTACAATGATCCAACAATTAAAACGCAGTTATGCATTTTTATGTGACAATATTTTTTTTTCGGTTTTAGAATCGGTTTTATTTGCACAATCTTTCGTAGTCATAAAACTAAATGGCGCTTGTGCTTACAAAAAAAAGGATTAAATCAAACGACAAAAAAATCAGAAGACAAATGGGATAAAATCAACAATTGTTATACTTTGATACAAAGAAAGGGATGAATGAGTTGGGAAAACGATTTGTAAGTGAAGGAGGTGCTGCTAATCTGTCAATTTTTTTCAGCCTAGTACTTCGATGTTTCACTAAAACTGGTGGTAGTATCGATCTGCATTTATCACTTCAGAGAAGATATTGGCCAAATTCAAGGATCAAACTGAGACGACGCTCTTGAAGAGAGGGAATTTGTAAAGTGGATAATGCTAACTTATATTCGGTAAAAGCATCGCACAATATTACTTTGACTGCTCTTTTTTGTATTGACTCAAGCTGGTCACTTAGGTAAATAGTGTTATTGACTTGTGGGCCCCATACGGGACATGCATACTCTAAAATTGGTCGAATGTAAGTGAGATAGGCTATCCTTAGTTGTGTCACTGAGAAACCAAATCGACACATTAGTATAAGTGTCCGCATCGCACTATTTGCCTTTTTGATAATTGTATCGACATGAAGGCTGAAAGAGCAGTCGATGCCAAACTTGAAACCAAGCACTACTGCCGAAGATTCACTAGGAGAAGGAGGAGGAGGACACACAAATTCTCTCTTCAGGGGATTAAAGCGAAGGATTTTAGTCTTTCCTTCGGTGATTTGGAGGCAGTTCGCAGTACATTCATCTTTAAAGTTGTTGATTATTTCGTTACAGAATCGGGGGACAGCCTCAGACTTCTTAACAATGTACTTCAGTAGGACTGACAAGTCGTCTACATACTTAAATCTTTCTTCATAGCCGGAAAGGGTGAAATTTATCACTGCCAAAAACAGTAGACTAGCGAGCTTAGTACCTTGTGGGGCTCCGCATATAAGCTCGACCCATTCGGAGTCGGTATCTCCTGGGAAAAGACTGTAAACGCACTGATAGCGGGCACATACTGCCTCTTGGCGCGCTTGTTCAGTTTAACAATATGATTAAGCAACTTGGCTGAAGCTACGGTATCACCAGCGATATGAAGGCGACAACGGGTTTTTATTAAATTCTTTAAATCATTGGTTATCCACGGTGTATCAGTGTCACTCACAGTAATGACTTTTACGGGAAAACAAGTCGCTCCTGAAGCAGAGTATTCAGCTTATTGACTTTGATATTAATATCCTATTCAGAGCAAATGTCCTCAAACTAATAATTACCGATCCAGCGACCAAATGTAGATGTCGAATCCTCAGTAAGTGGTCGCACTGTATATTTGACTCGTTTTGGGTTCGGAATTGCCGAACTGGCTTTCCAGAATATGATAAAGTGATCAAAATTCAGATGGGGTCCTAGGGATCTCGGTGCATAATAAAAGTCTGTCAAATTTGTAAAAATCAAGTCAAGTGTGCTGCCACTTTGATGGGTAGGTATTGTAACGGCTTGTCGCAAATCTAAAATATTTGAAACCCATTGCCTATTAGTTTGATTGAAGTCTCCGGCAATAACAAAGCCAGGAGATACATACTTGCGGCGCATTTTGTCTACAAAAAACTGAATGTGTTCAATCAAATCTTTCCTGTTTTTAGCGCTTTCAGGATAACAGACCGAAGCAACAATTAAACATGAAAATCTTTTTGATAAACGTGAAGGTTTACATTCGGTCCATAATATTTCGTGGTCGGAGTCAATAGGCTCACTTAACAGCCTTGAGGGTAGGTCATTACGAACATAAAGTCCAACGCCTCCTCCTCGACGATTCAAGCCACGATCGTGACGCGTATTAAAGTAGCTTGCGTAACCTTTGATGCGCACCGATTCGTCGGAAGTGTCCCAACATTCGCTTATTACTATTATTGAGGCGTTGTTCTGCCTGGCATTAACTTCAAGTGCATCAGTTTTTGTTCAAAGATCTAGCGTTACGCACAAGTATATTTGGCAACTTACGTTTAGCTAAAGGACGTTCGGGCTTAAGAACGGGCGGGCTATCCTGGATGCGGCACACGGGGGTTTCGTCAAATCTCTTAAGACTCGGTATTTTAGGTGCTCTGGATATCTTGATTTTCACCAGGTTTTGCTCAAACACTTGTTTTGGCGAAGAACAATAGTCACGGCTTGTCACTAGTACCGAAATAGCACACCCCGTACGCCTTCAATATTTATGCTATGCCCCAATATTTATACGCCCCAATATTTATGTACGCCCCAATATTTATGCTATGTCTTAAGAATGCTAAAACTCCCAAGGCAATCCTCTAGTACGAATCAAAAGAGTCGAAAGAGGGGTCGTCCCAGGAGCACACTACACCACACATACCAGGTAGATCCGCGTTCTTTTAATGCATAACTGCAACCCAAGTATAGAAATATGCTTGCGGCAATAGGAAATCGCAAAGACTGGAGACTCGTTGTCTATACCCTAGGTACCTATGGAGGCACAGGAGGATTTAAGGCCTAAAGTGAAGTAGATTTATTGTTTTGAGGAATATTCGCTCAGCTGATTCAGACATAGTTTAAGTATAACAAGATGCCAATATAGTTTAAGACATAACAATATCTGTTGCAACAAGAAAAAAAATATTTACTGGGCAGAATCCTATAACTAGGTATCACATATCAGGCGATCCAAAGTGTCCTTTCGGAATTTAATTATCACACGTGCCATCTAGTTCATTATTTTTCTAGTGTCGGAAAGTGATATTCTTCATTAACAGGGACTTATTAAATTTACCACTTTTGATATGACAGGTCGCTAAGCTATGAGATACGTGACAAACAAAATGATCCAAGAGATAAAGCAAAGTAAAAGCAAATGTATATAAGCAATCTGGGTTAACCTCTGAGTGGATTCCCTACAAGCTCTTAGAATATGGAGTATACGGACATTGATCTCAGAATAGCTTAAATGGGAAGGTAACGTAGAGTTATGAAATTATTTGTAAATCTGTTTTTATGGCTCTTACTCAAATAGGGTCTTCGGTACCATGGGCGGTGCTCTTTGGCTTTTAAAATGAAGATACCCGGTTATTATTTTTGAAACCTAATATTATCTAAGGTCAGAATAGCACCTTGAGAATTCCGTTCTCCTTGAAGAATGAAAATTAAATAGTCTACATGATAAACTAGTGCCTTTCTGTATTGAAACTAGAAGTAATATCATTGCTAATTTTGGGGTTCAACGGCATCTATGGGAAGACATTACTCAAGTCAATAAGTTTGAAATTATTCATGCCTTCAGCGCCAATTATTCAATGTATTCTATTTGCAGCAAAAGAAAGATATTTATAATTTTTATAATACTGAAAGATTCTTATTTTTGATTAATAAGTTTGTTAATTGATATAGCGTTATTGTATATAAGTAACACTAATAAGGTAATATGGTAATGGTAATATGTTATGGTAATATGGTAATATGGTAATGTTATGGTAATAATTGAAGTAGCAGCACTGCTTCCTTCTTATTGTTTGCACACCCTATGTCATTGTCTCCAGCTCCGACCATTTTTTTTCAGAATCTTTCTAACATTCTCTATAGCCACCAAGTTTTTATTGTTTCTCGAACATGAACAAAATGACCATCATCGCACCACAAAAATTATTTTGTCTTTCCCGATCTCCACCATTATGGTCAACACATCCTCGAATACCAGTATTAATGAAATAGTTCTATCGTTTTCTGTATCTGAGATGTTGGGGGCATGCCGCTGGGCTACAAACAAGAAAACTGTATCTCTCACGAACCTTCATCCTAAAGAGATTCAAACTATTGCACTGAAAAGAGGGATCTTGCATATTTTTTTTAAATTTCTGTCTTTAAATTGTTTTATACAAATTTTTACGCTTTTTTTGTTACGGTCAGTTAGCATGTGTCCGAATATCCTGGTCGATTTACCTTTGTTGAATCTTCCTAGGTTGATCTGTCATTGCCTTTGGTTGCCACCACTGAATTGTTTATGATGAGTTCCCTCTTTTACATAACCAATTTGAGTTTTCTGTGGCTATATTTGTTGGTTTTAATTGTTGGGGTTTAGTTTCTACGTTGACTCTCTTGTGTTAAGTTGACTTTTGTTAAACTCTTTGTTTTTTCTTTGTTTATTTTGCTGGGTTAGGGTATCCCTGATGTTCTTTGGGCTGCTTATGTTGAGGATCTAGCTAAGTTGAATAGGTTGATTTTCTGATGTGTTTAGTTGCCTTGTGGCCATTAGCTGCATTGAGTTATTGGTTTGGAGTCTGCTGCATTGAGTTTAAGGTTTTTGGCGAGTTTTAGGGGTTAATAGCCCTGTTGGTGGAAAGTGCTGGAAGAAAGTTGCTGGAAGTGGAAAGATCTTAAACCACCATTTGTCTGAAAGATCAACCAACCTTAGTCTGAAGAAATATTGGATCGTGACGTGATTCGTTTTGTTAATTACAAAAGTACGTAGATTTATCAATTTCCTTTAAAACGAGCCCTTAAACAAATCTATGAATTTTCAGTGCCCTGTTAGCAGTGGGGGAAGAGGACATATCAATGCTACCAATGCAAAAAATGATTTCCCTTGTTGTTCAAGCCCGGGGACTGTAAGTCTACTGAATAGGGTTTTTGGCTACGGTAAATCCATTGGTGCACTTTGTTTTGATCTGACAACCCTCTAAACAACTCCATGACATTCCAGTGCCTTGTTAGCAGTTGGAGGAGGACATATCAGTGCTACCAATGCAAAGAAGTGATTTCCTTGCTGATCAAGCCACAGGACTGTAAGTCTCCTGAATAGGGGTTTTGGATATGGCGACTCAAATGGTGTACTTCTGTTTTGCTTTGGCACCACTTTATAGGATTTTAGACTATTTTTCAAAATTGCCATAAATTGCTTTTTTTCAAATTAACATTTTACTATCAAGACTAATTTTGGCAATAGTTACCACTCTCAAATCAGTTTTAAATGGCAGTTTTTTCTCACTGGCCAGATTTTTTTGCGCATTTTTCAATTTTTGGTTACTGTGGGCCGTGGTTCGTTCCATACAAGGTCGCAGCTACCGTGATAAATTGTTATATATCCACCTTTCTGCTAAATGTATCTATGAAGCATGACTGATATCGAGTGTCAGCGGACCGAAATCTGAAGGATCCGGAATCAACAGTGGTGTAGTATTTATATAAACAGGGTTTGGGGGAGGAAGGATTTGAGCTGCAAGTCCTAGTTCAGGCTGACACGATTTTAATTTCAATGATTGTAAGATACGCCTTCAAATCAAATTTAATTAGGGGTCGTGAGTTTGACTTTGTGTGAGTGTAAGTGATAGTGAGTACCTAGATTGTTTGGCTGTCGCAAACTCTCTTATTTCAAGTTAAAGTGAACTGTGCTTAATTAACAAATCCCCTTAAACATCGCAGCATAAAAGTATCATTTCTTTCTTTCTTAGTATCGTTTCTTTATAAAAGCATCAGCATCGTAGTATCATTTCTTTCTTCTGCGTTTTCTTTTATTTCTTATGGAGTTTTGAAAGAAATAGTTCTCTCTAAATTGCGAAAAGAAAATACTTTTAATTAATGCATTTTGGTTTCTTTTGTAGTTTCATCGAAAACAAAGGAAAAGAGAAAATTCGATTGTTTTTCCTTGTTTTGGTTGTCATTGACTCGACAGACTTGGGACCAAGCAGAAGGCAGAAGATGGCTCCTAAGCTATATTAAAAGAAACGTGTGAATCTTGTGAAGAAAAGACATCAAATTCAAATAACTAGTAACAATTGTGATAATAAGTTAAAGGTTGCGTCTGAAATTATAGTTTGGATTACCATTATAATCAATTCAGTTGACTAAAGAAGATAAGATGTCTTAGTTACCAAATAATTTTTTGATATTTGGCATTTAATCTGTGTCGAACAATTGACAGCAACTCGGGTGTAACTAGGATAGATATAACTTTGAAGATTGAACACTCCCTTTCCTTCCTGTTGAAGGGTATGAATAAAGTTTGCTAATCTTAATTGATCTACCAAGGAGATACTGATTTAATTTTAATTCGCCTTAATTCGCTTTGAACCACAATTTGTTTAAAACACTTCAGCACAAAGCAGTGTAAGTTTTTCGGCTTTATTTACCTCAGGCGTGGTAACCTGTTGAGTGCCTTGCAGCTGACAAAATTGGATTACATCTGAAAGCATCCAGTTGGGCAAAGAAAGTTTAAAGATTTTTTTCATCGCATAGTCTCTTGACAATCAATGACAATGACAATCTTGACAATCAACACGTTTAGACTAACTGTTCTTTAACATTTGCAATGCTTTAAAACTTAAGATTAGTAAGCTAATCATGGAAAATAATAGCAGCACCTATTTTAGAGACAATGTCTCTATTTCCAGGAGCATAGATGAACAAGATGGTGCAGTAGATGTCGACTCATGGCTGATGCCTCTGGTTACTTACTGCATACTTGTGTCTCTATTTGTGACTATATTAGTAATTGCTATTAATGGTTACTTATTATATTGTATAGAGCACAGTAATACTGCAGAAACTCTTATTAATATGACAATCAAATATCAGTGCATAACATCTTTGTTGTTTGCAGTATTGTATCCGATTGCTCTTACCTTTAAGTTGGCTTTAGTGCAATCACCGACCTGGTTTTGTCTTAGTTTAGGAAGAGTACTGCCCCTTCCTTATGTTTTAACTCAGTTTTTTCTAACGCTTACATCAATAGTAAGAATTATTCTACTATCCTTTACTGAAAAAATAAAAAACTGGCATAATTCTAAACTAGCCTTGGTTGCCGCAATAATTTCTGGACTAACAACAAGTCCTTATTTAGCAATAATTATAAATCCAAAGGGCCAAATAGCATATCGCTATTGCAATGAGGCAACGCTGTCCGAGGCAATGACTCAACCCAAAAATTTTGTATTTTACATCACTACACTAATAGTCATGCAAAGTTGGTTAATTTTACAAAATATTTGGATATTCAAGCTTGAGAAATCATTGCGAAGGAAGGTTACACCGCACCCAAGTGTAGGCTATAGTAAACAAGTCAATTTAGCAACAGCTAAGGCCCAAGTATTTACAGTAGTTATTCTTTTATGTCTTGGAAACATACCCCTTAACCTAATACAGTACAGTTTGTTACCACAATACGGTTTGCCAATGCAGATTATTATAATGAACACGGCAAATTTCTTAAATTTTCTCATATATATTGGAACAGCCCCACTTATGTACCTTTTACTGAATAGTAACATACGGAAACAAAATATCAAAATTCCCTATCAGAATTTTAAAAATTGGATTGTGAACCTCGTCAGTGATTAGTATTAATTTTAATTTGAGTTCATTAATATCAAGGTTTTAAGACCATGACGGGATAGCGACAACCAGGACCATATTCCGGATCATATTCGGTGGGAGGGGCACAAAAAGTAACTTAGTGATCAGGTATTATCAAGGTTTCTTTGCGCAAATATATGTTTACACAATTTTTGGTACTTCGCACGAATCAAATAAGACTTTTAGGAGGGTGTGTCAAAACCATCCGCTGAAAGCATGTCGCTTCAGTCGCTCAGGTTGCAGAGCATGTCGCTTCAGCACGTTCAGGTCGCTGAAAGCATGGTAGCAGCTATCTTGGTAAAAACAGTTGCAATAGAACTAGTCATCGTAGGAATAGTCTCGATCAAAATTTAGCTCATTGGAATTAAAGCTAAGTTCTTTTTAGTACGTTATAAATTTTATTTCATACCTGCATAAAGGGGGAATATAATAATAATCCCTTCAAATCTGGTCAAAACAACCCGTCGCCTCTGGGAAAAATGGATTTAAAACTAAAATAAGCATCCTGGAATTCGAACAATAGAACACAAAAAAATTACGATATTTAATTACGTGGGCCGTGGATCATATATGCATTCCTAACGCAGTAGCGATTCAGGCATCTTTTGCGCCCGGGGCAAAATTTTCATTAGGGTCCCCTCTCCTATCTCCAAAATTTTTCTAGCCAAATTAAAAAGAAAAATTATATTTATTAACAAAATTTTCATTTATAACAGAATTTGTCATTTATTTACAGACTTTTGTTATTTTATATGGCAAAAGACATGGAAAAAATATAAATTTCAGATCCAACTTTCCTATACTTCCTGCTAACTATACCCTCTACTTTATTTTAATTAAAATCATCTTTACAGTTACAAAATGATTATAAATCTTCGATTACTGATTTAAAACTTTGCGCCCAAAAGATTTCTGCACCCGGGTCAAGTGCCCCCTCTGCCCCTTTAAAATTGCCTCTGTCCCGACCATAGATCCTTGTGTGGGGTAATATTTGATTTGGATTTTTTACCGTTTAAATCTATTATGGGTTGTTGAATAATTTTATCTATATATGTGCGCAGATTGTGATATATTCTCCCACACTGAAGCCACACAGGCCATGGTTTGTAAAGATAAAAATAAAATGAAATCATAAAAAAAAATCAATAGAACTAGGTTTTAAGCAATAGGGTCAACGTCCCGACTTCCGCTTGTTCCGCAAAGTCTGTTTTTCCTTTTTGTGTATTATATAACCATGTTTGTTCGCTTTGTGTTTGGTGTTTGAAAGAAATAATAAATTCTGTATTGTGTCAGTAGTGCCTTAATTTCTTATAGTTTTTTTACTTAGATTTTCACTTAATTTTTTTACTTAAGTTTTTTACATGTTTTTTACTTAAGTTTGTACTTTTACTAAACTTTCACTCTACCTTAAGTTTTTACTACGTTTTTACTTTATGTTTTTTACTATGTTTTTTACTTAAGTTTTTACTAAATTTCTTATAATTTTATTTAAATTTCTTTATAAATTTACGAATTATTTTTTACTTCCCTAACTCTATAACTTTTACTTTTTTTTCTATTTAGGACTCATTACATTTCAAAGTACCTTTGTTATTCTTTTCCCAAAAACTTTTGTGACAGAAAATATCCTGTAAATTTTAACTTTATTTAATTACTGTTAATTGAGTGCTATATTAATGAAGGGCCAGAGTTACCACAATCTCTGCAAGCCAAAAAAGTTTGCAAGCCAACAAAGGAGGTAATTTTCCATAAGTCGAAATATTCAATTACAGGGTTTGGTTGCAATATAAGTAAATGTCTTTTATGTTTCTTATGCTTTCATAAGTAATGACAGACAAATGAAAAAAAAAGTTATTTTGTCCACTACTAGGGGACAAAGTAACTAAGGACAAAGTAAGTAGGGGCAAAGTGACTAGGACAAAGGCAGTCTAGTGGACTACTGGACTGCCTTTTCACTATGCTTGTAAGCGAAACAAAAAACTGCTTGAGTAGGTTAACTTTCCAAGATCTTGTGTTATTTTTATTCTTGTATGTATTAGCTCAGCAAAACCCAACAAGTAGAAAACATAACCTAGGCAAAACTTCAATTTGGCAAAGTCCACCCACAGTCGTTTATACAGGTAACCAAAATCAACGCTAAGCCAGCCGTTTTCATTTGCATCAGTGGTACCATATGAGCATAAGAAATATAAAATAAGAAAACTTGATAGACTTTGTCTGTGAGGACAAGGGTTCGAGTCCTGTTGTCGCTGGTTATTGGGCTTATAGCGGTGGGTCAGTAGCGTGACTTTGTAAGCTCTGCCAGATTCGAACCAGTTCTAAATGGGAGCCTGAAGAAATCTGGGAAAGGTAAACAGGAAAGGTGTCCAAAAGTAAAGGATGGCCGACTCCAACTCCCCATTCCGCTTCTTGGCTGAAGGTCCATTAAACGGAGATCAGCACTGCTGATATCTATTGAAAAGTCCAATGCTGTTTAATTTACTTACTTACTTTTAAATAAGTCTTTCGCTATGGTTTAGTCTTGGCTCGTGGGGTCATGGGAAAATCGTTTGGAAAATGGATGAAGACAATTTAGGAAAGAGAAGGTTATAGGGTATCAATGTTTTGCACCGACATTTTTGAGGGAGCTAATTTACGATGCTGAGGATACTACCGTGGACAACAACAATAATGAATTCAACAATCTTGAAGACACTAAGCTCTGTGGTAATGACACCGATAAAGAGTACGATCAAGATGGCCTGCAGTGACACCGGTGATAAAGATAATAAAGAAAGTGTTGACGCTAGGCTCTTGATAAGCCAGCAGGTCATACGAGCAGGTCATCATATGAGCTCAGTTCTCTCCCACCCGAAGATAAACGCCCACAAAATTGGCATTGCTCAGCCCTGAAAAAAAATGCAGAGCTTGGTGTTTGATCTTTGCTAATTAATCTTTTTTTTTTTTTTTTTTTTTTTTTTTTTTTTTTTTTTTTTTTTTTTTTTTTTTTTTTGTGTTTGTGCTGTTGCATTGGTGATTTCTCTTTTCATGATATATGTAAGAAATGACAGGGAATTAATTTTCCAACATTGACCCGCAGACATCTTAGGAAGGTCTTAAATATTCAATATTTATAATAAGCTGTTCCTATTTTCAAATCCTCTGGAAAAGCCTCTGGACACCTTTGGAAAAGCCCTCCCAGATGTAAAGCTTTGAACCACGCAAACTCAAGTCTCGGAAGATTGTTCAAAAGAGAGTGGGTTAAAATACGAACAAGTAATTTAAAGCGAAAACATTCAGATTGTGTAAAAGGGGTAGAGAACTTTAAACAAATTTATTTGAGAGGGCGATGGAGCAACCCTGTTCTCCTTCTGTGTAGGCATGTTTCAGAATTGTCTGGAGGCAAATATGACGACAAATTTTCTTGTTTATTTTTAGTTCTGAGACACTGAATTGGGGACTGAACTGCGTGACTGAGAATTCAGGATTGGGACTGCTCTTCATGGATTGAGTTTTTCATTCTTATGTTCTTAATATCTAAATTTTCCAGGATTAAACATGCTGTTGATGGAATTTTGTCAGTTAAATTTTTTTTTGTGTTGACGAGCTTATGCTGTATTGGGTAATGGCGATCGGATTTTGTTCGTTTGGATAGGATTTTAAGGGGCTAAATTCCGTCTGAGTTGCATTTTGTTTTGGGTTGAAATTTGTGTAGGTTGGGTTTTACTGCACTTACTTATTTCCGTGTAATTTGCATTGATTGAATTTTGCTTGTTCGAGTTTCAAGCAGGTATTTTTTGCAAAAATTGAGTTGTGCCTGGTTTTGCGTAGGTTGAATTTTGCTTGCTATAAGTTTTGCTGTGAAAAAGTTTGTTTGGATTGAAAATTGCGAGTACGGAACTGTGGCTGGTTGGGTTTTACCGTTGTGAATTTCCCCTTCATTGAATATCGTATTAGTTACATTTTTGGTAGCTGATTTTCCGAACTGAAGATAAATTTTACTTGAAAACTGGAAAACATTTGATCCAACCCTTTTTAACTAAAGAATGAAATCTTTTGTTATAATTCGGTTAAAAGGGCAAAATTTATTTTTAAGGGCTTACAATTTAGGTGATGCAGAGGAAACAGAGTAATTCAAAATAATTTACCAGCTGTAGTGATCATGTCTAGAGCTCACTGAAAAAAAAATGACAAGCCCAGTAGAAAACACATATTCATAACTAATCCTACTTCGTGTTTTATTTTTTTTAAAAACACACATTTTTCTTGTGTTACAAAACGTTTGCAAAACAAACATCAAGAATTTGGAGCTAGTCAAATTGATTCGAGGGAAGCTCAATTAAACAATAAAAAGCGTCAAAATCAAACATTAGCCAAAAACTTCAAGCTGTGAAAAAAAAAATTGTTGAAGAATTTTTTAAAGTTTCAAATCAGCAAATAAAACTGAATAAATTTGTCAATTAAGTGTTCATGTCAAATATCAATAAAGATCCTACATCATGTACCTCAAACCATAGCACACATCTACAGCAAAGTTGTTTCCATTAAACTTGTCATTTAGACGTCGATAATAATCAGCTTCGTACGTCAACAAACGTCAAATCAGTATAGTTGGTTGAAACAAAATCGTCACTTGACTTCGGTAAGGTTGTTGTTATGTTACAAAAATTACAAGACTATGAATCCATTTAAACAAATAGAACTCATTTTTTGTTCCTTGCCAAAACCGTTATGCCATAATTTGTCCAAAGCTAACGAACAATTTAATATTTTGCTATTTTTATATTTATTTTAAACTATCTCTTGGTGTTTACAAGACATGTGCTAAAAATGGATTGTTGATTTTTTCTTTTTTCAAATTTTGACAGAGATTTACAGTTTTGCATAGGATTTTGATACAGATTAAGATATGATGTTTCATTTGCAAAAAAAAATTGTTTGAATGCAATCGTAAAACACATGGGTTTAACATGCACAAGACACAAAATTTAAAGCATAAGAAAAAAAAGAATTTTTAAGTTTTCCTTTTCCATTTTTTGAAGGCCAAAAAAATTGTCTTTGTCCGAGCCACTAATTTTTATTTTCTTTAATTAATTTATTTAATTTTTAATTTTTATTTTATTTTCCAAACAATCTCCTTATTATTTTCATTCTGTATTTTCATTCTGTTTATTTTACTTCTTTATTATTTTCATTCTGTTGTTAAGTTTTATTTCTTGACTTATTCAGTTTCTATTTTTACTGCTACTACTAGAAACGCACTAGAGCACGAAGCTGCCTTGAACAAGAAGCCAACGCAGCCTAGAACGGTCTTCCCCAACCCAATGTATTCAGAGCCTCACTCTTTACCCCTCCCGTGGAGTTCTAATTTCATTTAAACTCATCCTTGTAACCTCTTCCTACGCCGAAAGAGTTCAGTTTCGCTTATAAATATTAAATTTTTCCCGTCAAAACTGAAGAACTTGGCCAGACTCACCCATCGGAATCAAAATTTTGGATTGTTCTTCTATTGTTTTCTGACTGGATCACAAAAAGTGTAGCTTCAGTTTCTGCAATCGTTGACATTAGACGCCGATTCTCTTGCAGGGCTTCAGAAAGTTTTCTTTTCAAATCAGCGTTGCCTGAACTTTCTCTTCCTCGAAGGTTTTCAATCTAAAATTAGCAAAGAGAGTGTGACATTATTTCAGCCAAAAACAATGTGTTTACCTATCAGTGCTAAGGTAAAGCATAAAGGCGTAGTACGGCATTGTACATTAAAGTTACTACCATTGGTGGTGATCTCTCTTTCATTACCCTTCAGCCAGGAAGAGCAATAGAGGGTTGGGGCCAGCCATCCTGCATGTTTATACACCCTCCCTCCTTACCTACCCCAAATTTCTTCAGGTACCTATTTACAGCTGGGCCGACTTTCGCTTAACTTACCCTCTTTCTAAACAAAATAAACAGCGACACCAGGACTCGAACCGCTGTCCTTACGGACAGAGGATTTCGAGTCTAGCTTACTGACCACTCGGCTAGGATGGCTAGGACATCAGTGCTACCCAACTGAAATGTAGTTTGCTCGGATTTTCAAGATGCTGGGGGATGAAATCTCCACGTTGAGTGTTGTCAACATCGTCATTTTAACGTTTCACCATTTTTGAGGGCCGTAGAGCAATGTTTTTTAAATCATAACGACTTACTTTTGTTCTTTCACTGTTGTAGATATTTTCCACAAGAGCAATTTCTTTCCAGGTATTTATTTTTAATTTTTTGCTAATGTGGGCCGTGATTCATTTTTTGCTAAGATCTAGATTCCCTGTACAGTTATGCGGTGAAAAAAAGTACTTTCTGCACTTTTTAAAAATTTGGAATTGTGCATAAAGTACTCATTTAAAATAAAATTAATTACATTTTTAGATAGGTAAGTCTTCTGGGATGCCCTAAGAGCACTCTCCTTGGGATTTATTATAGCAGACGGGTTTTAATAAAACAAAATGACGTCATTATGACGTCATTCAAAATGACGTCATTAAAGGTATTTAAGAAATTCGTTCAAAGACAAATTTTTAATTGTAAGAAGATCGTGGACGGAAAAATGTTTAATTGTAAAATGACTGAAGAACCTACAACGGCAACAGCCGAGGAAGCTGCTCAAAGAGTCTATGCCAAAAAACTTGCTGCTGATAGAGAAAGTAAGAAAAGAAAGCGTGTCGAGGAATCACAAGAACAGCAAGAAAACAGGCTTGCGGCTGATAGAGAAAGTAAGAACAGAAAGCGTGCCGAGGAATCACAAGAGCAACGTGAAAACAGGCTTGCGGCTTCAAGAGATAATGCCAGATTAGGAATGTGCAATTTCCATCAACGAAGGCGTGTCGAAGAACTACCAGAGCAACGCGAAACTAGACTTGCTGCTAAAAGAGAAAGTGAAAAAAGAAGGCGTGCCGAGGAATCAGAAGAGCAACGTGAAAACACGCTTGCGGCTTCAAGAGATAATGCCAAAAGAAAGAGTGCCGAGGAATCACAAGAGCAACGTGAAAATTATCGCATGGCATTCAGGTACAGCCCAGTCGATGATTATAGTAGATGTGTTCAAATCGGAACTATGTCTAAAATTTGTCCCTACTGCAAGGCCTTGAAATTTAATGGTGAAACAATGGGAATGTGTTGCGCCTTAGGAAAAGTTAAACTTCCTCAACTGGCTGCACCCCCAGAGCCACTGAAGACTTGGGCTTACTGGAACTACGTCAGAATCTAAGCGTTTTTTTTTTACCCAAAAATAAGAAAATATAACTCATGTTTCCAAATGACGTCGTTTGGTGCCCAAATCGAAAATCCAGATCAATTTATGACTACTTTCAAAGTAAAAGGGCAAATTTATCATAGAGCAGGGTCCCTTCTACCATTCTCAGGCGAGAATCATACATTTTTACAATTGTACTTCATCAGTGATAGAAATTCTGAATTGAATGCACGTTGCGAAATTTCTCCCGACGTTGAAAGGACAATCGTTTCCCAATTGCAACATCTTTTCCACGAAAATAATAATTTTGTGCGTCCGTTCAAAACAGCCATGAATTTGATGCCTACTGATACGCATAAAATTGTTATTTCCGCTGACAAAACGCCTCCTGGCCAACACGTGCGTAGATACAATGCTCCAACTATCGACGAAGTGGCAATCGTTATGGTTGGTGATCAGTTTTTACCTCGAGATATTATTCTTCATAAGCGAAACGCTCAGTTGGTAAGAATTGCTGAAACTCATCGATGCTACGATGCCCTACAATATCCTATCATTTTTCGGGATGGAGCCGACGGCTATCACTTTAATATTAAATTGATAAATCCAGCCACTAACAAAGAAATGAATAAGAAATGCAGTGCAAAGCATTATTATTCCTATAGACTAATGATTCGGCAGGATGAAGACAATTATATTTTAAAATGCCGTCAATTGTTTCACCAATACATCGTTGATATGTATGCAAAAATTGAATCAGAACGTTTGCTATTTATCCGTCTCAATCAGACCAAGCTCCACTCTGAACAATACATTCATTTGCGAGATGCAGTTGTAAATGACGGTAATACCACAAACGTTGGAAGATTAACGATTTTACCTTCGTCATATGCTGGCAGTACCGGTCATAAGCATGAATATGCTCAAGATGTTATTGCGTATGTTCGTCTCTATGGTCGTCAGGATTTATTTATTACATTTACATGTAATCAATCTTGGGACGAGATACAGCAGCTTTTACTTCAAGGACAATCGGCGATTCATAGACATGACATTACGGCCCGTGTCTTCCGGCAAAAGTTGAAATCACTGATAAACTACATAGTAAAACTTGAAGTGTTTGGGTCAGTGCGATGCTGGATGTACTCAGTGGAATGGCAAAACCGAGGATTGCTACACGCACATGCAGTGTGAACATCCAGATACTAATCTGGCTACATTATAAAATTACTTCTAATGAAATTGTTGATGTGATTTCCGCTGAAATACCTGCTTGCAGTCCGAAATCAAAGATATCGACGAAATCGTACAATATCAGGCTGGAAGATACATAAGCAGTAATGAAGCTGTTTGGCGAATTCTTTCATTTCCGATACATGAACGTAGTCCAGCTGTTGTTCACTTAGTGGTACATTTACAGAATGGTCAACGTGTTTATTTTTCGGAATCCAACGTGCAACAAAGAGCCCTGAATCCACCGGATACAAAGTTAACTGCTTTCTTTTCGCTATACAAAAATGATTCTTTTGCAAAAAAACTGCTGTATACTGAAGTGCCTTCGTATTACACGTGGAATACTAAAAATAAAGTATTTGAACGTCGAAAACAGGGTAAGTCAGTCGAAGGCCAACCTACCATCTTCAAAGATACCGCGATAGGAAGACTCTACACCGCTCACCCCAATTAACATGAATGCTTCTTTCTACGCCTGCTTTTGGTGAATGTACCCTGTCCGACGTCCTTTGAGTATTTGAGAACTGTAAACGGTACTATACATGACACTTACCGCAGTGCATGCCAAGCTCTGAATTTATTGGAGAATGACCAACACTGGGATAACTGCATCAATGACGCGTGCGAAACGTCAACTCCAAGTCAAATTCGTGCATTGTTTGGAATCATACTAACAACTTGCTCTCCTTCAGCTCCTACAGAGTTATGGGAAAAATATAAATCGAAAATGTCCGAAGATATACTCCATCGAAAACGGTTAGAGACATCAGATATGACTTTTGATTTTACATCTGAAATTTATAACTACACTTTGGTTATTATAGAAGATTTGTGCGTATGTATGGCAAACAAACCTCTTCAGGATTCGGGAATGCCTTCACCTAATTGTACCGCGGCTGTTTCGACATGTGTGGAATTGGATCGTGAACAAAGTTACAGTACAAGTGATCTATTGTCGTATGTACAAAATAACATTTCCAAGTTAACGTCGGAACAAAAAGACTTTTATGATACGATAATGCATTGTGTCGATAACAACGTTGGAGAAATTTTCTTTTTGGATGCGCCAGGAGGTACTGGTAAAACGTTTGTGATAAAACTGATTCTGGCATCAATTCGATCAAAAAATGATATACCGTTGGCAATTGCGTCGTCCAGAATAGCCGCAACGTTGCTGCCTGGTGGAAGAACTGCTCATTCCGCTTTGAAATTGCCTCTGAATTTGCATTCTACAGAAACTCCCACGTGCAATATTTCCAAATCATCTGGGATGAGTTTGCAGCAATGCAAACTTATTATTTGGGACGAGTGCACAATGGCACACAAAAAATCGCTCGAGGCTCTGGATCAATGTTTGAAAGATTTGCGAGGGAATTCGAAACCCTTTGGCAGCACATTAATATTGCTTGCGGGAGATTTCAGGCAAACATTGCCTATAATACCTAGATCAACCCCTGCAGACGAAATGAATGCTTGCCTGAAAAATTCTAATTTATGGGCACAAGTAAAGACATTAAAATTAACTACAAATATGCGTGTCCGATTGCAAAACGATGACTCTGGTCAAACATTTTCAGATCAATTGCTGGCAATTGGAAACGGAAAGCTCCCAGTAGACTCAATTTCAGGACGTATACAACTACCTGCTGAATTCTGTAATTTAGTGACGTCAAAAAATGAATTGATTGAAAAAGTATTTCCGAATATTCTAAACAATTATAAAAATAATAAATGGCTAAGTGAAAGAGCGATTCTTGCACCCAAAAATATAGACGTCCACGAAATAAACAATATTGTTTTGACCAAGATTCGAGACCAGGCAGTCCTTTACAAGTCAGTCGACACAGTTTTGGAACCAAATGAGGCGGTTAATTATCCATCTGAATTTTTAAATTCTGTGGATCTTTCAGGGTTTCCACCACACGTGCTACAACTAAACCACAACATGCGTACCAATAATATTGTTACGTAACATAAACCCACCAAAGCTTTGCAATGGCACGCAACTTGCCGTAGAAAAACAACAATGGAAAACGTAATAGAGGCCACAATCTTGACAGGGCCTTTTGAGGGTGAGGCTGTTCTTATTCCTCGCATTCCCATGATTCCAACGGATCTGCCTTTTCAATTTAAAAGATTGCAATTCCCAATTCGATTAGCATTTGCAATCACCATCAACAAAGCTCAAGGCCAATCATTAGAAAAATGTGGTATAGATCTTAATACTGATTGTTTTTCCCATGGACTATTGTACGAAAAATGTTCGAGGGTCGGTAAACCTGACAATCTATTTATATGCAACGACAATTGGACAGCGAAGAATGTTTTATATTCGCAAGTTTTACACAGTTAATTTGTATTGTACCTATCTATCTATCTATCTACATAAAAACGAGTTGTGTGTATGCATGTTTGTTTATTTGTAAAAAGAGCGTTTGCATATGACGTCATTATAAGTACATAAGGCTTTGTATATGCACAGACAATGGGAAAGCCAAGAATGTTGTATATTCGCAAGTTTTACGTAGTTCAAAACACATATATAAATCTATCTATATTCATAGGTGGTACACAGGGACACAACTACAATGGCGCGTAACTAATATGGCGCGTAACGACTTACGCGCGCGGGGGGGCTTGGGGGGGCGCTAAGTGCCCCCACCAACTAGGTGTTGGGGTGGCGCGAAGCGCCACCCCAACAGCTAGTATATATATAAATAAGTTGTATGTATGTCCATCTGTTACACTATCTTTACCGTTACACTGTTAGACGTTATTACCGTTATAAAAGAAAAAAGCTAAAAAAAAGAAACTAAAAAAGAAAAAAGAAAAAGAAAAAACTAAAAACTAAAAAAGAAAAAACAAAAAAAAAAACCAAGAAAGGAGAAAAAACTAAAAAACAAAGAAGAAAAAGAAACTAAAAAAGAGGGCGAAAAAACTTTAAAGGGTAAAAAACTAAAAAGAAAAAAAGGATAAAAACTAAAAAAAAAAAAAAAAAATAAAAAACTAAAAAAGAGGAAAAACTAAAAAAGAATACAAATTTAAAAAAGAAGAAACTAAAAAGAATAAAAAAAAATGAGAAAACATCAAACATCTAAAAAAACAAAAACAAAAAATCAATTATTTAAAAAAACTAAAATAAAGAGGTTTCAGTTCTTTTTCATTTTCTCTACCACTCTGTCTTAATCAAGTATTCAATAATGCTTTTTTTGGAATAATAAGTATTCAAAAAAATTGAGACTCTTCCAATTTTATTAAATTGTTTAAAATGTAAAAAACTGGTAATTGCGCAAATATTTCAATATATTTTGACAAAGGATTAAATTAATTCGAAAACTTTAATACAGAAACCCAAAAGTTTGATGTTATTAGAAACTGTTGAGCTTTAGAGTGCTAGGTACACAAGGAAATTTTGTCCAAGTTTCAATTAGTTTCAAATGTTACCAAATGTCAAATGTTACCAAAAATTGAACACCAGGACGAAACATTGGAGCAGTGCAAAACCGTGCAGTTAGAAGAAAATCAACCTGGACAGCGAGAATCAAAACGTATCAAAACTGAAAATGATAACGATGATGATTGGGTTTGGGACATAGACCTGGATAAGGCCATCAATGCCTACTAGATTTCAGTTAAAAAAACAAAGGTTCGGCGATATGTATTTCATAATGACGAAAGACAAGCCGCGGTAAAAGAAAGCAAACAACTTAAAAGTGATAGCGATGATCCAAAATAAAAGGACTAAAAAAATATAAAAACAAACAAAATTGAGAAATTTTCTTCTTGGATGCGCCAGGAGGAACTGGCAAAACTTTTCTAATAAGATTGATTCTGGCATCAATTCGATCCAAAAATGACACAGCGTCGGCCCTTGCATCGTCCGGAATAGCCGCAACGTTGCTGCCTGGTGGTAGAACTGTTCATTCCCGATTGAACCTTGAAACATTTCCAAATCATCTGGGATCGGTAAAGTATTGCAGCAATGCAAACTTATTGTTTGGGACGAGTGCACAATGGCACACAAAAAATCGCTCGATGCTCTTGACCGATCATTGCAAGATTTGCGAGGAAATTTCAAACCCTTTGGCAGCACATTAATATTGGTTTCGGAGATTTCAGGCAAACATTACCTGTTATTCCTAGATCTACACCTGCGAATGAAATGAATACTTGCCTAAAAAATTCTAATTTATGGGTACACGCAAAGACATTAAAATTAACTATAAATATACGAGTCCGATTGCAAAACGATCACTCTGGTGAAATATTTTCAGATCAGTTGCTGCCAACTGGAAACGGAAAGCTCCCAGTTGACTCAATTTCAGGACGTCTACAATTGCCTCCTGAATTCTGTAATTTAGTGACGTCAAAAAATGATTTGGTTGAAAAGGTATTTCCGGATATTCTAACCAATTTTAAAAATCATAAATGGCTAAGTGAACGAGATATTCTGGCAGCCAAGAACAAAGACGTCCACGAAATCAACATTATTATTCTGGCCAAGATTCGAGACCAGGCAGTCATTCACAAGTCAGTCAACAGAGTTCTGAAATCAAACGAAGCGGTTAACTATCCATCAGAATTTTTAAATTCCCTGGATCTCCCAGGGTTTCCACCACACATGCTACAACTAAAAATGGGCGTACCAATAATAATGTTACGAAATATTAACCCATCAAACCTTTGCAACGGCACGCGACTTGCCGTAAAAAAAAACAATGGAAAACGTAATAGAGGCAACAATTTTGAAAGGGCCTTCCGAGGGTGAGGCTGTTCTTATTTTTCACATTTTCATGATTCCAACTAATCTGCCTTTTCAATTTAAAAGATTGCAATTCCCAATTCGATTAGCATTTGCAATCACCATGAACAAAGCTCAAGGGTAGTCATTAGAAAAATGCGGTATAGATCTTAACACGGATTGTTTTTCCCACGGACAATTATATGTTATATGCTCAAGAGTCGGTAAACCGGACAATCTATTTATATGCACAGACAAGTTTTGTATGCTCACAAGCTTTACGCAGTTAAAAATTAGCACATATCCGTTGTATATACATATGAGAATCCATATATAGAAGCCTGCCGCGTGCCGCTAGATGGGGCCAGGTGGCGAATCCAAGCCTGCCGCATGCCATGATGGGGCCCGGCGGCGAAGCCGCAGGGACCCAGCACTGTCTGCGGCTAGAACAGAAGGGACAATGAAAATCCATATATAGAAGCCTGCCGCGTGCCATGCTGGGGCTCGGCGCCATGATGGGGCCCGTGGAGACCAGTCGCAAAGCCGCCGAGACCCAGCACTGTCTTTGGTTAGAACACAAGGGACAATGAGAATCCATATATAGAAGCCTGCCGCGTGCCATGCTGCTAGTTAATGATAAAAATGATGGAACTAAAGATATTTAATATTGAATCTGGTTTAAAGCTGACTAATAAGACTTACTAAAAAAGACTCGTAATAAGATTTTTCTTGGTGTGAAATTTATAATTTCATCTTATTAATACAAACAAAATCCCAGTCTTGTGTTTCATCAGTAAATTTATTTTTTCCTGGAGATACATATTTAAGATTTTTGGTGCAGTAAGCAGTTTGCATAAGAAATTAAAAATATGCAAGAGCCTTGAATATTTCATCAATTTAAGAAATTTATAGATACATTTCTGTTTATTTAAATTTATGATACAAATCGATATAACATAAGGAAAGACAATGTTTTTGATTAGTTGGTTTAACCAACCACGCTAATTTTGACACGGCAACTTGTTCTACAGAAGAACCAGAAAAAAAATGAAAAATACAAGTTGTGGCAGGACTTGGGACCATTTTACTAAATATAGTACTTTCATACTCTATTGCGTTGTACCTGATTGCTGGTTTTAATAGGTGAATGTCAAGGTAATAAGAGTTCAATTTTTGTCTTAAAGAAAAAATTGGGTATCAAGAATGAATTCAACCTTCTTTTCTTCTTTAATTCTTGTTTTTAATGATTGCCTTTCTATAGTCCCTGAAATTTTTAAGCATATAAGCAAACAAAATATATTTCTGCGCAAAGAATCGTTATAATCAATTGTTTTCTTCTGAAATAGGCTTTTTTTCAAAAAGGTCTTTTCATTCAGTCCACTTAACCTAAAAGTTGCATGAAAATCCGAAAGAACGAATTTTGGCCTTTTTTAGGTTATCAAGAATCGATAAAATACTTTTTTTTTCTCTTACGTTCGTTCTGCCCAGTGTCTACACCCAGTAAGTTAGAACCCTATAGTAAACAAAACAAACAAAAAAAATCAATAAAATGTTGTTTTTATTGATTTTTGTGTTCATTGTGGTTTTTGCCGTCTATGTGCTCCGCAAGCCTAAGTTAATAACATGATTCTTCGTATAAAAGCACCCTGAGAATGAAAGTTTACTTGTAGTAAGGAATCAGCACTTGAATGAGGAAACAAATTCAAGATGTGCCGTCTTCTTCACGTTTGAGTAATTTCACATTTTTGTTTCATGTTTATTGAGTTTCAAAATAAAATAATTAGCGTAATTGCGATCACAGTACAAGCTCCTCCTTTATTTCAATCTATATAGATCTTCGCTAATTTTTTGGGGGGCTTCCCTAGGAGACTTTTTATTAAAAAAAACTAACTATCTGCGGCTACTTGTGAAATAAGCTATTTTGTCGTGTTGAAAATCTTGGTCAAAATTTATCCCAGACCATTACCCAAACATCTCTAAAATAGTCAGCAAATTTCATATAGGGATTCTGAAAAATTCCCACAGTGTAAAATTTTTCCTGAAAAATTCACCCCCTGGAAACATCCCTCCTATGGAAAATTATCCCCGTGAAAAATCCCAAAGCAGAAAATTCCCCTTTCCCCATACGAAGAAATACTTGCCAATAACACTACACGCAAACAATGCAAGTTTTGTGTAACTTAGACCTTTCGCCAGGAGCTGTGGGGGGTTATGATATTTCCAAAGGTATAGTTATTAGGCCTTTCTAATATGCTGAATAAAATGGCTATCTAAAAATTTTTACCGGATAATTTTGAGAAAAGGGGTGTGGGAGGGGGCCTAGTTGCCTCCGATTTCTTGGTAACTTAAAAGGGCACTAAACTTTATTTATCAGTCCTGGTTGAACTTCGCTGAGGTAAGGATGCTGGGACTGTTTTGAAAAACGGTCCATTTTAGTTTTATTGATTTTATCCTCTTGTAAGTTGTTTTTTATTATATATCTGTATTGCTGAGGAAGGCCCTTGGACATAGGGCCGAAATATCCATTCTAATTTGTTTCCCACTGTCTTGAGAAATTCCCTATTGTTCTTCTTGTTCTTAGTGTTTGTGATGTGTTGAATCTGATGGTTTTATTTTATTAAGATTTTATTACTTTTAAGGGGGTATTTCCCTCTATTTTTTTGAAAGTCAGATAGATTTCCCCAGGCTAGTAGCCTTTGATGGGTAAGACTAAACATAATGAAACCTATATACTTGAAATAAGCATAAGAAAGCAAATTCTTTGATACAGCTATTGTTTAAATTAATTATATAATTTTTTTTGTTTTCAATTATATAGTATAATTTCGTTTTTTTACAGTTTTGGTTGCTATTGAGCCGGGCTACTCCTTGGAATTCGTTCCAATAAACTGTTTGATTGTCATAAAAGTTCTCTCTTCAATGTTCTGATTGGCAAGGAGTTGTAAGATCTTTGTACTTCAATGAAACAAAAATGGAAATCTGTGAGCTGTAACATCTTAGCAATTGGATGAAGCAGAAAACGATAATATGAACAAAAAGAAGTAAGATCTTAGATGCAAAATTGCAGAGTCAAAGATTGCAGAGTCTCAGCAATTTGAAGAGTCAAAAAGAGCTTAATGTGATATACCCACTATAACAATTCAGTGATGAAATTAGAACAGCTGTCTGCATCTGAAAATAATTATAAATAATTGAAGAATGGTTTACATGAGTGTTAGAACGGGAGGGAGAAAAATTGTCATTTAGCCTATTTTATCTACTTGAGTGCAATAGTTTAAAGTAATTTTTTAAAAGTACAATGATCTTTTCAATCTAGTTGACCATTTCAAAGTGTTATTGCACTTACGGGTACATAATCCAGAAATTCCATGGGCACCAGCAGAAGGATGCCCTGAGGCAATACCTCCCTAGGGCAATAAGAATAAACTATAAATAGGGAAATAAGAGGCATTCCCATTTAAATGTTGGTAGAGCCCCTCCCTAGTCTCCGCTGGTGTTGTCCTGGTTCCCCTACCCTGGGATGGCAGTGCTCACGGTAAATAGCTGTAGTCTAAAATATTCATGGAACAACAAAAATTTGAAAATTTCAGAGCTAAAAAGTTTCAGAGCTGTACTCTTAAACTTTTCCGTGAAAAACAAAAATTTGCACCATAAAATAAAACTATTTCATGTGTAAAATGCTTAGTTTTTGGCGAACCTTTACTGAGCCATTATTCACAACCGAATTTATTCGTTAAGGACATTAAATTTAGAAATTTTGATTTGAACTTAAGAGTGGGCTTCTTTCCAGAGCGTGTAAACCGATATTTATGTTAAATTGACTTACCTTATTCATTATTGAAACTCTTGCTCTTAGCTCGGCGAGTTCAACTTCTAATTCAGACCGAATTCGTTCATTCTCTTCGCGATATTTGTTTTCTGCTTCTCTTAAGGCCACTTCGGTGACGCGAGTGATGTGTGATTCCAATTCTTCTTCTAGTTCCTGCAAAAATAAGTTAAAATGCAAAGTGATAATTTGTATAAGAAAACGTCAAGGATATGGTACCTAAGGGTCCAAAGTTACAAAACAAATTTTTGTCCAGCAGTTCAAATTTCATAGGAAAATAAAATAAATACGATAATAGTGACGCCATAATGTTTTTAAAGAGGCCCATAGGCGCAACTCTTTTCTTCTTTGCCGATAATCACGAAAGAGTTTGACGGCAATACCCTCAGGGCGAGGCACCGATATTATTGATTACGTACACCTGGCTGTTGCGTAATACTATAGGGAGTATTATTGTTTACCTATGCAAATTTATTAGAATAAAAAAATCTTGAAGAAAATATCTCAAAACAAAAGGAAAACATCTCCGAGAAAAAACACTTAAAGCTTTGAAGAAAAATTATCTCAAAGAAAGAAAATAAAATCTCCTAAAGTATTACGTAACACCCACGTGTGCGCAATACATCATTACAATCCGGGGTTCCCTGCTTGACTAGATGCCCGTAAACTCCATCATAACAAGTCTCGTTGACACACAAATTTACGTCAACATCAAAGACTTTCTTTACGTATATGGCGCCACTGGGGGAATCACCGTTAAACCTTTTTTGGTAGTGCCTAAGGGTGTGGTCAGACGTATTAATATGATACGACTCATTTCTATTAATTGTTAATTAATAAGGTGATATGTGAGGGTGTTTGTCAATGTGTTTCTAAGAACAATTTATCAGAATCTTCTTGGTAGTTCATTTGACTAACACATCATTCCTTCACACTTAGGAGTCCCCAGCTCAAATCCTACACCAATCGAACAGGAAATTGCTACGCAACCTCCACTCTTTGCGGAAAATACAAGTGCTTGAAGATAGCACTCACATACAACACACACAACAAAAGCACTCACATAAACCAGCGCTGGATGTTCTCCCTTCTGTAACTTGATATTATTTGTCTGTGTGGATTTTTTTTTTTTTACTGCAAAACGGCTATACCTAAAAAAGAAAAAATGTTTCTTTACAAGAATTTCACATAAACCATAATTTGATATCCTTCCTTCCGTAGCTTGATATTATTTTACAAGGTGGAATTGCATTTCTTAACTGCAAAACTGTAATACCTAGAAAAAACCAATGTTTTCTTGATTCCAAATAAGAAACTCAAAATTATAAATTAATAAGCACTCCACATAAACCATAACTTGATTTTTTTTCTCTTCTGTAGCTCGATATTATCCAGGTGGTTAGCGAGGGGCTACTTACTATCTATTAGAGGGGTAGAGAAGTCCCTTTATCCAGACGACGTATTCTACTAAAGTTCATAAATCGTGGTTATTATTTATAATTTTCCATGTGTATGTGTTAGCTATATTAAATTTCAGTAACCCGTTGATTTTAATGTTTGTAATATAACAAAAATAAATTTTTGCCACCATTTAGTGACTGAAAATCAGCTATTAAACGATGAACCGAGTCACTGTTTGAGCTTCGAATATCATTTCTTACAAACAGATTAATACGGTAAAATTGGGTCAAACATTGCAGGGCTATATCAAGAATTTATTCGAATGGGGATGTTTTGTTTGGGACGAGGTTTACCTTACAAAAAACTTTACAAAAGGAGAAAAATTTTTGTTTACCTTTATTATCGTTAATCTTTCACGAATAGGAAAAAACATCGGGGACTTCTAACCGGATAACCCCACCCCCGGGATACTACCCTGTAGGAGAGGCTTACCATATCTTAAGCAAGTTTTTACCATTCTAAGAATACCTTTAAATAACTACATAATTCTCGTCCAGCGAATTTATAGATCTAGAACTAATGAATTAAATTATACAAGTATCCTGTCATTTACTTGTAACTTATAGCAGGAGGCTTTTCGTAAAATAACACACAGAGAATATAAACCTTTTAAGCTCTATTAAAGAACTAAAATAAAGGCATTTCTTTTCATGACCTCTCATTTTCTTTATCCTTTCCTTATTTTTTACTTTGTTTTTATTTTCTCTTATCTCGTTTTATTTTTCCTAGTTTTGTTTTAATTTTCTACGATGTTCGACAAGTAATTTTCCTTTCTAGAGACTGAAAGGTAATTGATCAATGTACTTACTCTTAATTGTGCCGCATGTGAATGCCTTTCCTTTCTGATCATTTCCTCAATAGCCTGTTTCTCTTTTATAGTTACATGGATTTCTTCTAAAATATTTGAAATGAGCTGTTCAAAGATGGCCAGACATTCCACATTGTTGTTGAACGAATAAATTCGGATGTATGTTTCTTTGAAATGCAGATACCTAAAATATACATAGGTTTGTCCAAAGTCCCTCAAACAAAGTTATCCGGTGTGAGGTTAGGCTAAGCATTTCCGTGATAGGAGACCATCCCTCCTTCCTCCTACCCCTGATCCTACCTCCTCCTAAGATGTCCGAGTCAGCAGTATTTGTTCCGTATTGTCTTCTATTTCACAATTTTTTATAGATTTGGGTAAACTTACACCCCGTGAAATTTGTTTTCACAATTTTTCCCGATCGAATAACCCAGTAAAGTTTAAGAGGGTATGAGGGGAGGAAAAAATGAAAAAAACACCACAGTTCTGTACCGATTTTTTTGATGGAAGACTATTACACCTCCTGTTTAATGACAACTTTATCGGCAGACGTTGGGAAATAACCAAAAAAAAGTAGTATTTTTTTAGATTTTCTTCAACGGTAATTTAAAGGGTAAACTGATTTGTCAAATGATTTATTCGATTAGGCCTTATGAATTTATTTAAACAAAATTAAACCATGCTATTATTATGAACATTATAAAATTATGTTTTAACATCATTATCGATTAAGAATGCAAGGTTTGGAGCTCGAATTTCTCCTTTTTTCCAAATGCTATCTTCATGATAATCCACATTTTCCTCACGCAAAATAGGAGCAAAATATTCATAAGGCTCCCCCCTGTCTATGCTTCGAAAAATATCGTATTCGAGGCATTTTCATTGCAAACATTTTTTTAAATTTTCATACACTTGTATAGATTTTTTCTGCTCGTGAAACTGATTTTCTTAAGATAACTCTTTCCGTGCTGATTTTTCTTGTTCGTGGAACTTGCTGTATCCTCATTTTTGTTCATGAAACTTGCTGCCTGTTGTTTTTCTCTTCATGGAACTGATTTTGTTCTTGGAACAAATTGCGTAATGATTCTTTTTTGCTAGTTAAACTATGAAAACGGTACTGTTGAATTTTTTTTACTAGTAAAATTTTTTTTTACTGTTTTTTGCTAGTATCGAAAACGGTACTGTTGAATTTTTTCCGTTTTTTTTCTTTTTCTAACATCTAACGGCGAACGTTCATCCGAAAAGATTCAACAGAAAAAAAATTATTCGCAAATGGCCGAGAAGAAGAGGAATAACATATTCATTCCCTTGACTCGTATATACTGATACATAGCCTACTCTCAAACCCAAACTTCGTTTAGTGATTATGGACTCTCAAACGTGAACGAGAGCCTACGAAAGGCTTTACTGGATAAAATGACTTCTGGTTATTTTGCTTCGGTCTTATCCAACCTTGATATAAATTTCAACAAAACTCATAAGTCTTCCGAGTCGCACGTAGAAAAGCTTTAGGGAAGATCCTATTTGTATTGCATACCGGATAAACAAATTAAAGTGATAAGTGCTACGCACGAGAATGACAATGCTACGGTTAACCTAAGAAATAAGGTTAGTAGCTGGTTTCGTATTAACTCAGGATTTTAGCCGATAGGTTCTATCCCATTTATGTGGATATCTTGATAAACTTTGTCCTTAGGAGCCTAGCAAAGACAGTGGGAGGACGCGGAATCAATTAGGGAAGCAAAACTCTCCTATACTCAGATTACACTGATGATTTGAGCCTCCTAGATGAAAATGTTAACAAAATGAGTGAATTTTTATTGTGCAAGAATAGCTTTAAAAATTAATTGTAAGAAGACTAAGTCGTCTAAGACGATTGGGAGTTAGTGAAGATGAAGAAGTGATGTTGGATAATGAGAAGATTAGTCAATTGGACAGTTACTCTTTACTTAACCAGGCATAATTATTAGTAAAGAATTTGGGTGCCGTTAAAATATTAAAAGCAGAATAGCCAAGGCCCGGGGTGTTTCTTCGTTGTTGAAAAATAATTGGAAGAATAGGAAGATAAGTATGTTAAACATGATTAGAATACTGGAGCTTACAGTAATGACATCGCTCAAGCATGTTTCTCAAGTGTGGGTTCTCGAAAAGACGGAGGAGAATTTAGCGGATGAGAGAGAGAAAAATGAGAGAGAAGTAATTTATTAATAGAAATAATGTTCTTACATCGTCTTTCAACAGTCATCGGGGCTACCCATTGGGTTGTATATGATGGTTGTTTCCATCCTTATAATCAACTAACATATAGTCACACTTCACCTCTAAATAAAAAATAATAAGAAAAAGTAAAAAAGATAAATATATAGAATTATTAAAAACTTCCCAGAAGGTAAAGCTTCAGCCCTCTCTTGAACTGGCTAACATTATCTGGCATATTAAAACACTCGGTGAAAGAATTTCACAGCTGTGGTCCTGCAAAACACAGAAATAAAAATCCTCGTTGAGTACCCCGAGCCTGAGACACTATCCCAGAAGAATATCTAGTTTCATAACAATGATAAAACGAGCCAGACTAAAAATTTCCCAAAATTTTTCGATATAATGGATGTTTTGATGTAAATTGCTAACATATTCTTTTGGGTGTTCGATTGACTGATCGAATCCTAAACAGTAAGCTCTGCAAAAAATGCCGTTCAATTCCGTCTTCTAGGGCTGTAATGAGAGGGAGGCTGAAATGACTAGGACACGGTCAGCGGATGAAGGACAAATAGCACACGTTTCTTTAGCCGTCCTGGCTAAGTGGTTGGAGCGCTGGTGTGGGAATTCTTTGTCCAAGGGGCACGGGTTCAATCCCAGTTGTGACCAGTTATTTAATTCGGGACGGGGGTCAGTGGCATGACCCTGTAAGCTAAGAGTCGACCCAGCTCTAAATGGGTACCTGGAGAAATCTGGGGAAGGTAAGCAGGAAGGGTGTGTGAAAGCACAGGAAGGTTGGCCCACAGCGCTTCATTGCACTTCCTGGTTGAAGGGCCATTAAACGGAGATCAGCACCGCCGGTTTGGACCTTAAGGGTCTGCTGCCGTCTTACTTACTTACTTACTTGTTCTTTACATGCCTATTGGCTTCAGAGATATCCATAAAATTTCGACACCCGTGGTTATGCAGCAAGTGTTCCAGGTTTAAGGAGTCCCTTAAATTATTATAGCTCGAATGTCATAGCATAGGGATGCCCCACCGCAAGAGGGAAAGGGGTATGTGATAATAATTTGCAAATGGAAATGATGTTAATTATGTAATAGCCAATGTACCTTTTGTTTAAGCAATCGACAGCTTCCGTACTTAGACGACTTAAGTACTTCTCCCACTTTATTTCTGCTTCGCGCTCTCGCTGGTCCAATTGACTTTCAACACTAAGCAGTATTATATCACCTTTAACGTTTAAATGGTCATTCAAACTCTTGCTGAATTCTTCCAAGCTAATCTTGCCATCACAGTCTTTATCAAGTTGTTTGAAGAGGTCAACTGATGAACAGGGATCAATTTTGAGGCGAAGACAAAGTTTTTGAAATTCAGGTAGTCCAATATATCCATCACTATCTTCATCAACTTGATTGAAGATATTTTCAGCGTACATCATACGCGTTAATTGATGCCTAAAATATAGCCATTGTAAAAATAAATTGTACTCTCCCAAACCTTCAAAATTGTAGGATTTTCCTATAATTTTCAATATTTTTCCTATAGGTTAACTATTTCTGTTTTCTTGTAAGTCGTTTCCCCTAAAAATATTCACCGTCGAAAACAAATGACTTGGTGTATGGTTTTGAACTTTACTTATGATTATAAATTCGAATGGAAATTAATGGTTCTAGTGCTCTTTTTTATGTGATCAAAAATTGGACGGTGACCTGCCCCACCCACCGCTCCTTTTTCCCCAAAGTCGTCGATCAAAATTTGATTGAAAGGTTTTTAAGTCATAAAATTTGCCAATTTTTATACATAGTATTTGTTATTGTGAAGTATGGATACATTTTCAGGTGGGGGGGGGGGTTGCTGAGGGTTTTTCCACAGTGGAATTTTCTATGGAGAGGGAAGTATCCGAAGGGTGAACTTGTAAATAGCGAATTTATTTATCAATAACCGTAGACTGAGAACATACTCCCATAAAATCAATGGTAGTTTACCCTGTGAGATCCTGATAAGCCCTCAAACACAATTTACCTCCCATAAATAAAAAAAACACTACAAATCTTAAAAAGGTTTACACACAAAATAAGTTGTAGGTAGTATTTACCAATAATTTCAAAATCATAAATTTCTTAAATTATGGTAAAGATAAAACCCCAGTTACTCGCCAAAAAGGGGTCAATCAAATACCATGTGACTATAGCAAATACTATGCAGGTGAAAATCACCAAAATTTAGAGAAAAGCCTACAACATCATAAAGATGATATCATCAAAGGTCTAGTTTCTAATATTGCTAATATTTCCTTTGATTCTGCTTTAAGCAGCCATGTTTTTGAAAATCCTAGCGACAAAATATTTTTTGAAAAATTCGCCCTTATTATCAATGACCTAGGCATAAAACAGGTAGTTCGAGAAACACTTGAAATCAGACTTAAGATTAATAATAATATTTCTTTAAATAGGGACTTGAGGGAACATTCACTAAATGCTCTACGCACAAATTTAACTTAAAACGGTCTTACAAAATATTTCAAAAAACCAGTAGACATTAACACAGAACCAGTTACAAAAAAACCTTTGAGGTTAGCTGCCAACAAGGCAGATTAGCAATCAAAATGTTTGTTTAATTATTCTTCTTTCATTTCAATTAATTGCATTGTTTCACATCACTTTATTTATAAATCCTGGGTAAGCCTCGCAGAAGTAAGGATGCTTGGACTGTTTTTAAAAAAATCATTTTAGTTTTATTGGTCATATTCTGTTGTAAGTCTTTTTTACTTGTATGTTTATGTTTTCCTAAGGACGGCCCTTGGGCATAGGGTCGAAATATCTATTCAAATTTGATTTCCACTGTCTTACGAATAGGATTCCCTATTGTTTTTCCTGTTTTTGATTTTTGTGGGTGAACTTGTCAGGGGAAACTATAAACTGGGGGAAATTGCCAGAATTCCTATACAATTTTTAAATGTTTTGCTTTCTCTTTTCCGTCTCAATTTTACACGTGGAGTTATTAAGTGTAATTGTCCGGGGTAAATTTCCTCCGGGATTAAGTTGTGTAGAATATATTTCCGTCAGGGGGGATTTATCCGAGGAGGTGGGGCTAGATTTCCTGGTGTTACTTAAAAACGATCAGAAATTAAATATAAGAAACAAATTTTTCAACTGAAACTAAGGAGCAACATTAAAACTTAAAATGAACAGAAATTTTTACGTGTATGGAGCTGAATTGCCTCCACTTCAACGCCTCGCTCTTTGTGCTAAAGTTTCAGTTTTGTCCCAATTCTTTAATAACGACTCCTGAAGCACAAGAGTCGCTTAATTAGAACAATAGCAATCTTTTTTGAAAGTATTAAAAAACTTTAGCGTAAAGAACGAGGTGTCGAGGAAGAGTCAATTCCCTTCATACATGTAAAAATTTCTCTTTGTTTTAAGTTTTAATACTGCTTCTTACTTTCAGTTAAAAAACTTATTTTTTTACTTTAATTCAAAAAAAGCCCCACGAGACTCTTTCAGAGTAATTGTATACAGGACAGTGAAAAAACACGATCACAATACGTGGTTGAGACGGATACAACACTTGAGAAAGACAATCAAGATATCGTTATTGACACAAAATTTTTCTCCTCCGGGACACGAGTGCTTTTGATGACGCTGGGATAGCTCATTCGAGTATGGAGATAAGTTTTTGCCTAGGATAAAAGTAATGAGCAATGTTTGAACATATTACGAACAGATACTGATAAGAAATTATTCCAAATAAAGGCCTCCGGCTCTTTACAGTAATCTTTAATTTCACGCCACCGACCGAAACAAATGATGAGAAGGGGTCAAACGTAAGGCCAGAAGTCTTCGATCAAGGACCCAACAAGGTATTATTTACGTGTGTTACCAAGCTGGAATACATTATATCATTAGTTGTAGGTTCCAATGACATTGTTAAGACTCTCCAGGAAAGTTTTACATTGAATGCAAGAGATATCATGGTGGAAATACAATCTACATCATCTTTCTGTGTTTGAATTATGTAAAGAGTTAACAGACAATTGCACTGAAGAACGTCTTAATATTTCACCAATTAGTGGACTTGTTGTATAAAAGTTGCAATGGCAATTTCGAAAGTATAGTTCACAAGAGTCCCGGAATAAGGAACCCAATCTCTATCAGAGACCAAAGGAAGTATCTTATTTCATGTGGTCCAAATCAACCAAATCTGAGTGTGTTCCCAGTTGATCCTTCAGAAAAAATAATTAAACATTGGCGTTTTCATCCAGAATGGTATGGGGATTACCAGTTCTTAGAATACAATATCGAGAAAGATGCTGACTTCTGCTTCGTGTGTTTCCTTTTCTCTAGCTGTGTCACACAGCCTATATAGCCACACAGTTGCGCACACATTTTTCAAAAGCAACACATAGCTAGCGTCGCGACATTAATTGGCGCTGCGTCAAAACCAGACACCACAGCCTATATAGACATACAGTGGTCACAACACAAATTTCTGTTTTCACTCCCCGAATAGAGCCAATATCTTTCCGCGCTGATTGGCTGTGGGAGCACCAGAGGTTAACGCCTAGTCTAAAGATGTTTGTTGAAATCCTTCTATGAGCAAGACACGACTCCACGCAACTGTGTGTCTATATAGGCTGTGCTGTGCCAGGAGCGACTAATCCGAAAAAGGTTGGGTGGAAGGCGATCTGCAGCAATGACAAAAAATGGGGTAAGACCCAACTTATCTTAGTTTCTGCTCGTTTTTAGTTTAAATTGGTTATTTACTGTAATTTCTGTTCATTTTGTGTTTCATTTATTTATTGATGTTGATTTGTGGTAGTTTTGCGCTCCAAAATTTGTTGGACTTTATTTCCGCTCACTTTCGGTTTAATGTAGCCCTTTTCTTTTCTTTATTAGACATTATAATGAGAAAACGTTTATTTGATCTTCATTTCAGATAACTACTATTCCCCTCATCCCCGATTTTCGAGCTTTTTACCAAAATTAATTAACCTGTATCTTAAAAGCCTGCTAAATCTTTAAAAAAAATTGGGTATTTTTAAATTGGAAAACTTCTTTTTGATATTTTATTGAAAACAGGAGAATTGTCTCCCACGTACATTTTAAAAATAAAATATCGAAAATAAAAAAGAAAATCAGTTGGTTTAATCTCTGAAAAAAAACTTCTGAAAAGGTTTGAAAAACTCATGTTCCCTCGTTGTACGTCGCAACCCTACATTCTTCCACCCTTGACAAGGATAAATAAATAATATATTGGGGAGGCCGCCAACATCAAATAAACAAATTCTTCATAAGTTACAAACTAAAGCATAAATGTCCAACCTGCATTTAAAAATCAGCGCCCCTTCCATGACTACCCATTACATTTTTGTTTACCCAAATACAATTTGGGTAGCCATATATGACTACCCACTATAATTGTAATTGAAGGCATATTTACCAAATGTCTAGTCCATTAGTTTTCCACCGTAAGGTTTAAATACTAGTTTCATTTTGTGATCTCCAAAGGAAATGGCAAAACAGATGTCTTCGGTAACACATGCGGGAGTCGTAACTAGGTATATAAATAATTACATAATTTACATCTCATGAATAAACGTTTATAAGGACTTGAGATAATTAAGCTACTTAGAATAGAACAAATTTATTATGTGTGTGTGCATAATTGTCTCTTATGTTTGTATAAATTGACCCCAATGTAACCTCTCCAAACGATTTGATAACTATTTTGAAGCAAGATTAGCTGGGGAGAATACAGCAAGAATTGAAACGATTATTTGAAATTTAAAAGTAACTTAGCACTGCACAAAGTCGAAAGTCAATTATACTGGCGTAACCGTCAAGAAAAAATAAACTGTAGAAGTACCCTATTTAACTCGTTTAGGCACTGGTTGCTTTAACAGAAAGGTTATTAAATAATTAATATCATTTTCCTTTGCACTTTAATTGTATATGTGCCCCCCCCCCCACATTTCCCACGGTTTGCCATTGGCGTCCCATGATATTTGAGCTGCTATCTATCTTACGTAAATCAGCTCAATCTTAGTTTGGGCGAGTTTCAACAAGTTTGTGCAATATTCCAATGGTTTGAAATCCTTTATTTGCAATGAGTGTTCATTTTAATTATATTTCATTATTGTGTTATTATTAATTATAATTATATTGTATTATTATTTATTATTATTATTATTGTATTATTATTTTATTGTATTATTATTTATTGTATTTTATTATTAATTAAATTTTTATTATATTTTATTTTTTATTATTTGAATTCAGCAAATATGTTGGACAAAAAGGTACTTTGATTAATCACTTGAGTAAAATCTATCCTTTAACAACTTTTTTAACGGTGTGTTTTAATTTATAAATAAAAGAGCTCCGTCTTTTAGCTCAAACAGACGTTTTGTACCGTTTCCTTTGGAAAGGCACCATGAATTAGATCATGATAAGCATTCACTCCTCATTTGCGATCACTCTTCAATTTAATCCCCAATGGGGTTGACAATCCTCATTTCCTTGCATAGTTTGGTAAATAACTTTTTGGGGATAGCTGATGTTTATTCTTGCGTGTTGGGCTCTTCTCAACCCGGGCCCTAAAGTCTATAAGTCTCCAGCCAATCAGAAAACAGTTTTTGGCTTTTTTGGGCCCCATTTTTGGGGGGAGGGGCAATACACACAAACTAATTTCTTTTTTATATTAAGTTTCCCTTATCACAGGGAATTGCAGCATTAACTTTCAAACTGATCGGGGATAACAAACTCTTTGGTCCATTTACGGACTCTCGTCTCTCTTCTAAACAAACGCTTGGTCTTCTTAGCTTAGGCAACATTTGTTGAAAGTTTCAAGGCAATCAAGAAAAAAGTTAACAATTCTCGACCTTATTTTGGGACGGCCAGGAGAACAAAAGTTCTCCTTTTTCGGGATGAAAATCAACTTAACCTCATTTCCGAGGCCTCTAAACCACCCCCGCTGTTTATGGACGGTATTTCAGGTAGTTTAAAAACCTAATACATTCTTTAATGACTGCTTAAAACACACACAAAACATATGCAGCACAGACGTCCAACTGAAATAATTTTATGGTACTACCGATCATTTTAGTGTTTGTGCTCGTCTATCTGCAGGTTTTCAGGCTTCTAGCACGCACTGCCATCACCACACATAGCCCACAGGCACCCAAATACCCGACCTTTGTTGTGGCGTTTTAATACGGGGCAAATAAATTTCCATATTATACTTTTCGTCTGTGGTTCTACCCAAGCAAAAATTTTGATTTTCTCGAGATATGGGGCTGAAGTTCACTGGACCGACATGGCAACAGTACACTTTTTATATCGATCCTCGCCCCTTTTCCTTTCTCTTTTCTTCAAGTTTCACCAAAAATATATTCTCATAATTACTTTTTACGGTTAAGTGCAACTAAATGTTAGTAATTTTTCCTGATCAGCTTTAACATTGTAAGATAGGGCACATAGACATTTGTATCATGTACTTTTTGTTTGCGACTTACGTGGCCAAACGTTTCAACGTACATGGAAACATTTTACCGCCAACGCTTGTCTGCGAATTCTACAGTAAACCAAAACACAATAGCTAATCCTTAAAATAAACAACACATTATGAAACCTTGGCATTGCATGTGCTTTGACATTATTTACACCAACACACTTCATTCGAACTACAGTCCGTGACAAACACCGGCACCTTTTCACAAAAACGTAGGGGGAGAGGGGGCAGGGATTCTCAAAGAAAGAAAAAAAGAATATCTCAAAGTCAAGAGGAGAGAGGGAGATTTCCAACTGTTTTAGATGAAGATATAAGCAAGGTATTTTGCGAAATCTGGAATGGAGACATTCACACATCCTCCCCCACTGACGCCTCTGGTGACAAAATCCTAACACTTAGCAGCACTCCGCCCAGGCACAGGCGATAAAGCTAAATGCTAAATAATTATAAATACTAAATGCTAAAAAAGTAAATAATGTAAATAAAGTAAATAATATGAATAAAGTAAATAAAATAAAATAATGCTAAAATAATAATAAAGCTAAATGCTAAATGCTAAGCGCTAAAATAAAGTAAATAATGTAAATAAAGTAAATAGAATAAATAAAGTAAATAATAAAGTAAATAAAGTAAATATAATAAAATAATGCTAAAATAATAATAAAGCTAAATGCTAAATGCTAAAAGCTAAATTTCAAAGTACAAACCAGCACTTTGCCTCTATTCCTACTTTTTAACTGGTGTAAAAAACAAAATATACATACAAAGTTGTATTTTTTCAATTTTCTCTACTTTTCTAAAATGACACCAAACATAATTCAAACGAATATGTCGACCAGCTTATGTTTCTGGCATGAAATTTACTGAAATTTAGAAAAATTTATCAGAAGGAAACACAAGAAATTTATGAAACACTCGGGTAAACTATAATGGGGGAGATTTAAATCTATGAAAATTTAAGAAGAACTCGGTTAAACTATGATAAGGTAGATTAAATCGTGCCAAATACACGATCTGGAATTAGAGAGTAGTTTTGAAAACTGATTTCTTTTGAACCTGAAAATTGATGAAAAAACTTATCTTAGTGAACAAGAAGACGATGATTGAGCTAAAATTTCTTGTAAACCGATCTGAAAAGTATTTGAAACAAACATAATCCCTAACTAAGAAGAAGGGTTAGAATCTCTAATAATTCTTTTGGTTGCTTTGTCAAAAGGATTATCCAAGCGTAATCTAAATTCGCACAATACGTATATGACATACGTAGATGATCACAGTGATAAAAATGAAACAATGAGCTAAAATACGAATTATATTTAAAATTAAATTTTTTTTTTCAATATTTAATAGCGCTTCCATTGAAATTTTCCCTACTGAACAGCTCTCTTATTAAGATTTCATCTTGTTTTTCAAACGTTATGTCAATTTTGTCGAACGAAAGCAATTTATAATTTCTCTCATTTTAAATACCTTTGTCGTCACTTATAAGCGAAAGCGTGATACATATAGCACGTGTAATACGTGAGATATTATATGCTCAGCTTATATGTAATTAAAAATCTATTATCAAAACAGATTGGATGTCGAATATTACTTGAAAATAAAATTAACACTATTACCCTCCCCCCCTAGTTTGAAAATGTTATTTGACGAAAAATAAAATCGTTCTCCACAGTGAGGGCGCAATTTGACACAACTAAGGTATAAACTTCAAAGGCTAGTGTTTAAACCAACAAGTTGATTACAATACCCATGGCAAAGCCATATTTCGTTTATCTGTTTTAGTTGCAATTACCACCCTTTGACCACCTGGATTCGCATAGTCTCTTTTCATTCAGTTAAAAATCACCTTAAACATTCCTTACAAGTTTCAACTTAATATCTTTAGGCACTGCTCAGACATTGCAGACACACTCTTTTGAAAACCTGGATTTACACAGTTTTTTTTTCATATTTTAACAGACCACTTTTCTTCAATTCTTCCAAGGAGGCTTTCAGACCAATGTCGGAGAAAAACCCCCTCCCCAACTCATGTATGTAGCTATACTCTAGGCGATATGTTTATATCTGTTGTTCTTTTACGCTTTTATTCATATCTTATTTCTCCTTTACGTTCTAACATTTTTTCTATTTACGTTCTAACGGTTACAACACACCGGTTTGATACAGATAGCTTTTGCTTAGTTTCGTTATACACAAGTCGTTTTGAACCAGAAAAAAAACAAGGTCTGACTTCAAAGTTAAAATGGCTCGGAAGGCCAAGTCAGCAACGGATATCATCTTCCCCTACCTACACAAGAAAAGACTAAAACACCTTTTTTTCCATGATAAAACTTTTTTCAAGGTAAGTAAACACACAATTTACAGAATTCTCACTCGCTAAAACTAAAACAAAGTTTACAAGAAATAAAATAAATAAAACAAGATATACATTGTATTGATATGTGACAGAAATTTTTCAAATACTAAACGAACAAAGCAAAATCTAGAAATCCCCTTTTCTAGGCTAAGCGCACTTTTATATAGCCTACTGTGAATTTTCCAAATATCAATTTACAAGTGACTTTATATTATCAGCATGATATTTAACATATTCATAAAATTACATACAAATAAAACACAAGTGGCGTCATTGATGATTTGACTAAAAAAATTTATAACAATACTTATGTCAGCACTTAGTTACGCAACAAATGCATATATCTATGCATAATGAAAGAAAGAGTTAAAATGTTTAAAAGAATCTGAACGTATTTCGGATATGGAAGAACCTGAACAACCAAACTGGGAATGCTTTTAGGGGGAAAACTGTCGGATTTTATGGATCGTGCATCTTATTACTTTAAAAGAAAGGGGGAGGGGGTGACAGAAAATTCTTCTCCATAGCTCATCATCTCTGTTTTTTTTGTTGTTTTTTTGTAATACTGATTTCAAGGACTGAACTTTTAATTAGACCATAAGATATAGAAATTAAATTAAAGGCAAGCGGAAACCGGATATTCGTAAAATACCCCAAACTCAACTTGTTTCAAATTACGGCTAAAAATGATTCGTCAGGACAGGAGGAAGAACAAAAAAGAACAGAAAGAAAACTTCCCTGACCACTTGGCTCAAGTTCGAACTATTGACGAGAATTTTCATAAAAAAGGTGTATTCTGGCAACACAGAGAAGACGCATGGATACCCTATAATACAAACGTTCGTTCACTTCTATATTATTCTGAAGTCCTTGGATAAACCGTTTCTTTTCATGTACTCAAATCCATTGTGGCTTAAGGGTTAAATTTAGAAAATGGGCCGCGGCCAGGGTTACCACCGATAAAAAGAACTGAATTTTAGTGATTTTTTGGTTTTAGTGATTTTCTTTAATAGTCTAGTAACTTATGTGCGGATTTAGTGATTTTAGGCAATATAAAAAGTCACTGTAAATAGTAATAAATCACTAGGGGTCGCAACCCTGGCTGCGGCAGAAGTCCTCAGCCAAAATTTCAATTATCGTCATTTTTTAACTAAATGAATCTAAGCACCAAAAAGCTTCATGGACTAGTCATATTGTTATTCACTCAATAAATGGTTTAAAATTTTTCTTTCTGAGAATTTTATTCACAACAGTATATTGCCTAAAACTTCTACAATTCTTACAATTTCTTGACAGTAATTTGTTATATAATTTTTTTTTTATTCACGCTTATATAAAATCTACTTTTGATATATATATAATTCATTTATCATCACCTATAGAAGTTAATTAGTTACACATGAATATTAAGCTCCTGAATTTATACTACTTCTTCTGAATAATCCTTATACCAGGATTATTTATATACCAACAATATCTATAATTATAGATCATATATAAAAAAAAAAAAATATCGGACTAAAATAAACTCTCGGACGGGTCCCTCATTTCTATGCGTCAAGTTCATTGCAAAAAAAAAATAAGTAAAAATAATAAATTAGTTATTTCTTCCTACTAAAGTAAATACTGCTTAATGTTTTGTACGAGGTGCATAGGCGACGACTGTGGTTGAACCTCCCTCCCCTGTCCCTTGATGAAAAGCCTGCTAGGTTTACCATGGTTGGGAGGGATTAAACGTTTATCCTTCGTCAGGAAAGAACCATATGATTTTCATAAATATATTAATGTCTTCATTTTCCAGTTCACCAAAGGAGACAAGGAGGATAAGGAGTAACTTACCCTCGCCTTAAAAGATCAAAAAAAGTAAATCGACACAATTTTTCAATATTCGCGAAAACATGGCTCTTTTTAGAAAAAATTAAGGGATTTTTCTTAGACCTCAGGGAAAAGTTTGAATTACACTCTATTTTTCGATTATCTTTAAGTTTATATTTCATTGAAACTGATCAATTAATCATTCCCTTATTTAAAATAAATCTTCATTATCCATTTTTACATCATTTATAGGTTTCAAGAACAATAATAATTGCGATCGCCACCCTTAAAAATAAAAGAAGAAAAAAGAATTAGTCTAATTACCATGATGCAGCAGATGTACACACGTTATCTATATTATGTAAATTTCCGGATTCAAAATGCACTATTACTGAGTTCCTTATGATTTATACAGCAAAAAAGTGGTATTTATCCTGAGAATATATATTTTTTTTTCAGTTACCACGTTGCAGCATGTTAAAAATGCATAATTAATAAAAATAGAGTAAAAATAAAACAAATGTTCTTTATATGAATGTTTATTAAATGTTAAAAATAAAACTGAAATAAATGCATTTAATAAAAAGAAAATAAGCCCCTAAGTAGAAAAAATTATTGTAAATACAAAACTATGCAGAAATAACTTATTCATTCATGATATAAAACTTTATTTACAATGAACAAATTAACTTTCAAACGTGGCAAGACAGATTATTCACAAATTAGCAAGGAAAATATAAGATAATAGGTAAAAATATTAAATAAGTTAAAACACAGCTAACAATTTCTTTTACTTAGCATTCCTCGCAAGAAAACCGTCAAAGAACTTCCAGTACAAAACAACAATAAAAATTTTGTTCATAATCATGATTCATGATTCATAATCAAATTTCAATATTCGAATCACCATATACGAATTCGTGAGCGACCACCCTATGAGCTTAACATGTACTGTTAATTACAGGAACCTCTTATTAAAGAAAAAAAAATGTAAACTACATAAAATGTCCCAGTTTTTCTGCAATTAAAAAGGGCGTTTTTAGACGTTGATCAAAAAATTCAACGTTGTTCTAAAATTAAAAACAAAAATTATTTCTTAAATTCTGACTACTAAACATCTTCTTGACCATTAACCAAAATCGGCCGCAAACTATTTTTAACAAAAACCACCAGCGTCACGACGTTGCTCGGTTAGTTTTGTTAATGCACTTAGAGAATAAAATATTAATATTTTTAAAAATTAAAGAAACAAAGAAATTATAAATAAAAATTGCAAAATTTCAAGACTGGGAAAGGGGGACGAAGAACTTCATTCTTGAATTCTTGAAAAATGAAAAAAAAAAAATTCTTGAAAAATGAAAAATGAAAAAAAAAAAATTTCATTCTTGAAAAATGTATACACATTTTTGATTTACAGAACTTTATAGTACGGTGAACACCCTCTAGTTTAAAAGAGCAGAATATTTGTGAATTTATTCGTCTGGTAAATGATTTTAGCGATTTTCTGCTTTAAAATCAGTTGTTGTTTTTTATATTGTTGAATCTTATAAACCGTTCAATTCTTTGATTGTTTTTAATTGAAATCTTCATCATTTCAGATTTCATGAATGAGCAGACTTTTTGAATTTCCGCGCCAGAATTAATGAAAGCTCCCATAGAAATTTGTCAAATGCTATTATTTTTGTTCTATGTTTTATCTGGCTGAATGAAAAAAAAAACTTTGAAAATCTAATTTATATCAAACTTTTGTGCTTTACTCTAAAATTCCAGATATATCAATCGAAGCATTATGCTAACAATAATTAAGACTGATTAAATTATAATGAAAATATCATTTCGTCATTATAACGACAAAATGATCAAACGTTTCTATTTTTTTCAAAATTTATCAAATTTTGCGCTTTATTCTAAAACTTTAGATATGCCAATCGAAGTACAAAATTAATAATGCTGAAACTGATTCAAATTATAATGACAAAATGATCAAAAATGATCAAAAGCCAACGAAAGTGTAATTTGTTGGCGTTTTTTGGCTAATTTTTGGCCTAACAATTTTACTTATATCCTAAGCGAAATTTCGTTTCTTAGACGGTTTATTCCATATCTAAGGTAAGTTGACAGTTTCCAAACGTTTTCTCAGCATTTTCACCAGTTTCTGACAGGAACTAACTAATAACTTAAAATGTTAGACAGAAAATTTTAGACAGAATCTAAAAATAACTTAAAATAATCCTCTACAAGAAGTGTTTTTTCACTCTTTTAATATATTTTCGTTTAAGATTAATTTCTGGCACATACCAGGGACAGCATTGTCAGCAACACTCCTGATCTTCTCGAATTTTGCGTATTTAAAAATATCAGTTTTTCTTATTCCTCTTACTCTTGAAAGAAAAGACATCTCAGAAAGTCAAAAAATTGCATACAAACATTTTGTATTAATTAAATGCAAGCAAGAAACCAGTTTAGGTACATTATCTTGATTCAAACATCTAGAATCAAGCAAGGACACCTTGTCTTGAATCGCGACCCGCAACGAGGGAATTGAGGCCATCAATTCACAAAAATAAAGAGGGGGTGGGATTAACTTTGGAGTGGGAGCATTTTGCATTAAGAATATCAAAAAAGATATTTTTCAAAATCTATGGGGCAAACAAAGCCATTGGAAAAGGGCTACCCTTAAAAAAAACTGCAGCTTTCTGAATAGAGTTGATCCTTTCAAAATAAATCCACTAAAAGTAGCAGAAATAAAACGAAAAGGAAACAAAAGAGCAAAATTTCAGCAAATTAAAACCAGAAAATAATGCAAATATTTTGTCCGAAAGATTGCTCCGCTGTCCTCAGCGCAAAAAGAAGAAAATTAGAAAATTGAATAAAATGCAAAAAACAAAATAAATAATAGCCTAAAAAGAATCTTTTACACTGATGATGGCTTAGCGGAAATCTGGACACAAATATGTGCATGCTTTTCTGGACCGAAAATTTTTCCTCGTTTACTTTTTCCACCCTTTTTACTTCTAAATCCTTAGAAAAACTTATTTTCCAAAATTAAATGCTTTTAATTTTGACTCCTACCAGCACCCCATTATAGTAAATAGCACCCCATTATAGTAAGGCAACCTGTGCAAATCAAGCTTATTAACTTGTATCTGGGAATTCCAAAACATAAAAATACCAAAGATGAATATGTTACTGCTGTTCATAAGAACGTTCAGGATCAATTATTTGTTCGTATTATTGTCAAGTTACCCTAAACATAAAATTATCATTAGAAGTATCTAAAATTAGCATTAAAAAGCGTCATCAGCAAAAAAAAAAAAAAAACAGTTCAGGTGGAGACCCTGCATTACAAGCGTAACAAGGAAGAAAACCCACTAGAATTTACAATATTGTCTACAAATTAGATATTAACTATCCAAATCTTCACTGCCATCTTCAATGAACTCTACATGCGTAAATGGGAAATACCCCACTTTTCCATTGACTTCACCCTCCCATTGTCCATTGGGATGCATTTTCGTCACTTTAACAAGGTTACCCACTTCTAATTTTAAGGCAGTTTTGTCATAGGCGTTTGGTATTCGGGCCTGCTTCACTCTGGCGTACGCCGGCAGTTTCCGCTAAAAAGAAAAGAGACCAAGTTAATAATAAACCCTGTGTTGGTATTGTAGGTGCTTTTCTTTGACAATACAGGGTCCAGGGTTTGATCCCAGATGTCACAGGGCTTGGAATTGTAGGGGGTACCTTGGAACCTCTATATAATCTAACAAGAATAAGTTATAAATAAATAAATAACTTTATTCCTCACGCCTCTCAATACAAAATTTCTATACAACTGACACCTTTTTAAAAGAAAAATGTTATGGCAGGGCGAAGAGCGGATCGACTGCGGCACGATTTCCATTTAAAGTCGTCCTACGTTAAAAGTCTCGAGATATGGTATGTTTATGTTTAGGCTGTTGGAGAAGGCTTCCAGTGATTTCATCTTTTCTACTGGGAATGGTAGTTTGTTCCAGATCCTGATGACCTGGGGTATGAACGAATGATGGAAAGAATTAGATCTTGCAATCTTCATCTTCACGGGCTCCAACTGCAGACTGTGCGATCTTGTGTTGCTTTGGGGACTTTTTTGAACAAGCTTGTCTTTTACGTTCCCAAAATTCTCATGAACTATCTTGAAGAGGGTTTTTAAGTCTAAGATCGTTCTTCTTGTCTCAAGTTTATGGAGAGTGAGCCTTCTTAGAGCTTCGTCATACGGAAGATTTCTGAATCCTTGAAGTCCTTTTACAAAGCGTTTCTGGACCCGTTCTATTCTGTCAATATCCTTTTTGAGATATGGCGACCAGATGACAGTGGCGTATTCAAGCTGTGGCCTGACGTAGCTTGTGTATGCTGATATCTTTGAGTGATTGTCAAGGTATCGTAGGGATTGACTGAGTAGCCAGAGAGTATTCGACGCTTTACGCACAACCAGGCCGATATGCTTTTCTGGCTTGAGGTCCAAGCTCAGAATTACACCTAGGTCCTTTTCACAGGTAGATTTTGTCAGGTCGATACCTTTCATTTTGTATGAGTACATCGGATTTTGGCGGCCAAGATGGACGATTATATTCTAATTCGTCATTGTTTTGTCCTTTCCTTAGAAACAGGCAAGTTATTCAGGGTTTATTTATCAAGGTTATTAGTTTTGGTTTTTATTTTTTGTCCGAAGACGCAGCTTCATTATAGCATATTATTGCCAGCGGCTTATTCAGCCAACCAATCATTAATCTGGAAATTATGACACGATGTTATAGATACCACCCATAAATCGGAACAGTCAGTTGGTTCTTGATTGGTCCCAAAATAGCATGTTTTTTGTTTGTTTGCTGTAACCTGAAAAAGTTGGAATGCTGGTAGGATTCAGCCAACCAGTTGGCAATCTGAAAGCAACGGCGTGATGTTATATATGTTACCCGGATATCGGATCAGTCAGTTGGTTTTTGTATGCTCTTTAAGGTAGTATGTTTTTTAGTATCCTTAAAAAAAACTGACCATGTTTCATTGTATATATTGCAAACAGTTTCTAGGTTTCATTCAAAGTTGTCGTTTTTTATACGTAATTTGGTAAGAATACAATGTTTTGTCTCTCGCCACACGGATCGAGTTGGAACTTTCAGGAAAATTTTGTCTTTTTTTAAGGGGGAGGAGGGAGTTAAAGGGAACTAGAATTTCAGAAAAAGGAGGCAAACTGATTTTTTATGGTCCTCATAAAACAACAAACGCTAGGGTTTGAAAGTGTCTTTAATACTTATAAAGGGAACTAGAAATAGCAGTTTCTACTTAAATGAGCCCTTAAACAGTTCTCTATGATGTTTCAGCCGGTGGGCGGTGAAGATAAAAGAGGTAAAATTAAAAGATAAAAGATAAAAAAAAAAAGTTTTGAAGATAAAAAGAGATAAGACAACAGTGCTACCCATGCTAAAACTTGATTATTTTTTTTTTTAAATTTCCTGTTTGGGGTTTCCGGCTATGATGATCCCAATAGCGCAGTTTTTGTTTCAATCAGACACCTTAGGGTTTCATGCTATTTTTTTAAAATCCTAGATTTTTTTTACAACGATCTTTTATCATTAAGATTAACCAGAATTTTAGCTCAGGTTGAAATCGCAATTCTTCTTCACTTGACACTGTTTCTGTCAGCACGTTTTTAAATTTTCAGTTAGCATGGGTTGTTGCTTAGCCGATGCTGCAACCATAATTTCTGCCGTCCAAAAGGACCTTCGGCTAGCAAATTCGGTTTTAAAACACTTAAAAATAAAAACAAGAGCTAAAAGCTCATATGGCACTTGTGACAAGGTCGGAAGAGCCAAGAGCTCATATGGCATGAGCTTTAGCAAAATTCTAAGAATCAATAGCATGATTTAAAAGGAAAATCAGATGCTTAATGCCGGTCGGGATTTAAAATGAGAGCTTTGAGACACGAGGTCCTACTAAATATCAAAATCTTTTAAGATCCGATCACCCACTCGTAAGTTAAAAATACCTGATTTTTTTCTAATCTGTCCTCTACCTTCACCCCCCCCCCCAGATGGTCGAATCGGGGAAAAAGACTTTATCAAGTCAATTTTTGCAGGTCCCTGGCACGCCTACCAATTTTCATCGTCCTAGCACGTCCAGAAGCACCCGAATCGCCAAAGCACTGGACCCCCCCCCCATAACTCACCCAAAGAGAGCGGATCCACTCCGGTTACGTCAATCACGTATCTACGACATTTACTCATTCTATCCACCAAGTTTCATCCCGATCTCTCCAGTCACAGCGTTTTCCAAGATTTTAGGTTTCCCCCGCCAACTCCAATCAATGTCACCAAATCTGGTCGGAGCTCTGATCCATGAGTTCCTTCTAAATATCAAATTTCATTAAGATACGGTCACGCGTTCTTAAGTTAATAACGCCTCAATTTTTCTAATTTTTCTGAATTAACATCCCCGCCCCCAACTCGCCAAAAGAAAGCGGATTCAGTCCCGTTATGTGAATCACGTATCTAAGACTTGTACTTATTCTTCCAACCAAGTTTCATACCGATCTCTCCATTCTAAGCGTTTTCCAAGATTTCCCTTTTCCCCCTCCAACTCCCCCAATATCACCGGATAAGGTTGGGATTTTTAAAAAGAGCTCTGAGACATGAGTTTTTTCTAAATATCAAATTTCATTAAGATCCGATCACCCATTCGTAAGTCAAAAATACCTCATTTTTTCAATTTTTCCTCTCCCTCCTGCCCCCAGATGTCCGAATCAGGGAAACGACTGTTATCAAGTTAATTTGTGAAGGTCCCTGAAACGCCTACCAATTTTCATCATCCTAGCACGTCCAGAAGCACCAAACTCGCCAAAGCAACGGAGCCCTCCCCCCCCCAACAACTCCCCCAAGTAGAGCGGATCCGTTCCAATTATGTCAATGACGTACCTAGAGCTTGTGCTTATTCTTCCCATTAAGTTTCATCCCGATCTCTCCGCTCTATGCGTTTTCCAAGATTTCCGGTTTCCAATATTTCTGTTTCCCCCCTCCAACCCCCTATGTCCCTGGATCCGATTCGAATTGAAAATGGAGCATTTGAGACATAAGATCTTTCTATATATCAAGTTTCATTAAGATCCGATCACCTATTCGTAAGTTAAAGATACGTCAATTTTCACGTTTTCCAAGATTTCCGATTTCCCCCTCCAACTCCCCCCAATGTCACCGGAACGGGTCAGGATTTAAAATAAGAGCTCTGAAACACAAGATCCTTCTAACTATCAAATTTCATTAGGATCTGATCACCCATTCGTAAGTTAAAAATACCAAATTTTTTCTAATTTTTCCGATTCCCCCCCCCCCCAAACTCCAAAAGAGACCGGATCCGGCCTGGAATCCTCGAAAGAGGACGGATTTGGTCTGGTTAAGTCAGTCACGTATCTTGGACTTGTGCTTATTATTCCCACCAAATTTCATCCTGATATCTCAACTCTAAGGGTTTTTTTCAAAAATTCCTGCCTCCAGCTCCTCCCAATGACACTGGAGCTGGTCGGGATTTAAAATAAGAGATCTGAGTTATGAGATCCTTCTAACTATAAAATTTCATCAAGATCCGATCACTCCTTCGTAAGTTAAAAATACCTATTTTTTCTAATTTTTTCCGATTCCCCCCCCCCCAAATCTCCAAAAGAGACCGGATCCGGCCTGGAATCCCCGAAAGAGGGCGGATTTGGTCTGGTTAAGTCAGTCACGTATCTTGGACTTGTGCTAATTATTCCCACCAAATTTCATCCTGATATCTCAACTCTAAGGTTTTTTTTCAAAAATTCCAGCCCCCAGCTCCTCCCAATGACACTGGAGCTGGTCGGGATTTAAAATAAGAGATCTGAGTTATGAGATCCTTCTAACTATTAAATTTCATCAAGATCCGATCACTCCTTCGTAAGTTAAAAATACCTAATTTTTCTAATTTTTCCGATTCCCCCCCTCCGCCCCAAATCTCCAAAAGAGACCGGATCCGGCCTGGAATCCCCGAAAGAGGGCGGATTTGGTCTGGTTAAGTCAGTCACGTATCTTGGACATGTGCTTATTATTCCCACCAAATTTCATCCTGATATCACAACTCTAAGCGTTTTTTCAAAAATTCCAGCCCCCAGCTCCTCCCAATGACACTGGAGCTGGTCGGGATTTAAAATAAGAGATCTGAGTTATGAGATCCTTCTAAACATAAAATTTCATCAAGATCCGATCACTCCTTCGTAAGTTAAAAATGCCACATTTTTTCTAATTTTTCAGAATTAACTCTCTCCCCCCCCCCCCAACTCCCCCAAAGAGAGAGGATCCGTTCCAGTTATTCCAATCACGTATCTAGGACTTGTGCTTACTTTTACCACCAAGTTTCATCCCGATCCCTCCATTCTAAGCGTTATCCAGGATTTTAAGTTTCCCCCTCCAACTCCTCCGATGTCATCGGATCCGGTCAGAATTTAAAATAAGAGCTCTGAGACACGATATCCTTCTAAACATCAAATTTCATTAAGATCCGATCACCTGTTCGTAAGTTAAAAATACCTCATTTTTTCGAATTTTTCCAATTTAACTGTCCCTCCACTCCCCCTCAGATGGTCAAATCGGGGAAACGACTATTTCTAATTTAATCTGGTCAGGTCCCTGATAGGCCTTCCAAATTTCATCGTCCTAGCTTATCTGGAAGTGCCTAAACTAGCAAAATCGGGACCGACAGATCAACAGAATTTGCGATCGCTATATGTAAATTGGTAAATACCAAGTGCCATAAAAATAGAATCATAGGATAGGAAAAAAAATATAATAAACATTTATTCAAATATCAAACCTAAGAGTTAGGTATCGGTCTTATCAATATTAGGTGGTATACCTTTTAAAATGTTATGTTCGGATTTCGGATAAGAGTTTACATACAAAAGCAGAAAATACTAATAAGGACATAGTATAAAAAAAACAAAACGCGACAACAACAAAAAGTAACACAGCCAAGAACACTAACGGTTTTCAGCTTGGTGGAAGAGAAGGCGTTTGTAGAAGAAGATGAATATCTTATGAGAATGATAGGAAAGCAAAGTAGGCAATAAAGTTTGAATTAATACGATATGAAATGGAAGCCACAGAATAAATTGCCAAGGAACTAGAAGACGTAGCCAGACTGTAAGATAGTAAGAAACTGGATAAACTTTCCAGGAACAGTTGACTACTAAACTGGAGAGTTTTAAATTTGGCAATGTAGAAGAGAGATGGAATAACTTTGGGAAAATAGTTTCCGAAGCAGCAGAAGGCAAGTTACAAAAGCAACAAGGAATATTAGCGAAAAGCTTTTCAGCTAGGTATAAATGAGCAGAGGTTTGTGTTTTCGAGTGACAGATGTTATGGAAATAAGAGAAATGTAATGAAAGTGGAGAAAACACTAAAGCATGAACTAAGAAGGTGTGAAATGGAGGACTGGATAAAATTGCTGAAGGTCGGTAAGATGCATCCAGACGGCATAAGAGTGAAACATTCTACTGTTAAGTCAAGAGATTAAGGGGATCTAGTCAATGTGGACCTCTCACAGTTAAAGATAGGAACGGGGCCTATATTATCCACAAGGAGAGTGTTAAAGAGAAATGAACAGAACATCTTGAGAGTGGATTAAACTAAAGAAAATTTTCTAAGAAATGATGTACAGATGAATTGTAAAAACTTTTGATAATTTGGAAGAAAAAGTTTTTTCAGCGAGGAGGAGTTGAGACAGTCTAATGACAGTCTAAATGATTGAAAAAGATAATGGCTTCAGCGTTAATACTAACCAAAGATTTGTTGAAACATGGTGATTAAGAAGTTAGAAAAATATTTCTGGAATGGTGAAGTACTTTCGAAAGCTTTTAGAAAAACAAAATTAATTACACCCCTTTATGAGAAAGGTGATAAGAACAAGTGTAGAAATTACAAAGGCATTAGCTTGCTTTCTGCGGGAGATAAGATATTTATTTCAAAAAATCTCTATAACAAGCCCACAAAGGGCCGAATTCAGACTTCGGAGCCGATGAATCATAGGTGGTACTAAAACTGGCAAAAATGCAAAAAACAACAACAACAAAGAAAAATTATTAAGATATATCATTTATGAGTCAATAAATGATTACATGGGGAAGCAGATTACCTCACATGATAGTGTTAATTAGACTAAGAAATGCTGTCGATAATGTCTAAAGAGAAAAACATGGTTATAGGAACGGCTGAATATTTTCATATTAAAAATTGATTAATAAGATTAAAAACTGATTAATAAGATAAAATCGATAAGATTAATAATAATTGATAATTAATATATCAATAAGATTAATAAAATAGATTAAAAAGATTATACGATAAGAAGATAAAACTAGTAATTGATTAATAAGCTTAATAAAATAGATTAATAAGATTAGATGATAAGAAGATAAGATTAAAAATTGATTAATAAGATTAATAATTGATCAGGTTAGGTTAATATGATTAATAAGATTAAAACAGATTATAAAATTTATAAATATTAATAATAATTGATAATTAATAGATTAATAAGATCAATAAGATTAGATGATTAGCAGACAAGATTAATAATTAATTAATAAGATTATTAATTGAGAAATGTCTAAACCGTCAGACTCTTTAGTCCTCACTATTATATGTTAGGAACAGGTATTAGATCCATTTGATAACAAGTTTTTATATGCATTGAGTGTCCTGGATAAAATTGTCAGCCCAATGAATGAATTCTTTGAGGCTATGAGAGTTGATGATGTAAGAACATAAAGTCACTCGGACTAGGAATAAATAAGGGTGAAATGTGATGTTAGGTAATGAAACAATTGATAAAGGTGTAGCCTCACCTTACTGATGAGTGATATTTCCAAAGACGGAGGATGCAATTAAAATGTGAGAAGCAGAATTGTCAGGGAGCAAGTTCTTGTTTTTATTGTTTTTTTTTGTTTGTTTTTTTTTTTGCAGTTTGCAGGAGTTTGGAAAAAAGGAAGATAAGTCTTCGAACTGGTAACAGAACAGGGGAAGCCACGATAATGAGACCAGTAGCTACGACACTAAAACGTGGGCGATTCAAAAGGTTAAGGAAGTTACGTCAACTAATCACCAGATGAACTATCTAAGGATAGTGGGTAGTCATTTGACTGACCGTCTATCCAACAATAAGCTACACGATAAATGCGGTTCGCTCCCACTTTCTAGGGTACAAAGAAAGAAAACTTAAGATGGTTATAGACATTGGTTTTTACCAATCCATCTACAGTCAAATGAAAAGCAGATCATTTCCTAAATAGTGTGAGAAGAGGTCATGGCAAAGGATTTAAGAAAATCAAAACTTCACGGGAAAAATTAAAGAGTTAACCTTCGCGTAAATTAGGGGGGAGGAGGAGCATGCGCAGTAGTGTTGTTAGTATTAGTACTTAATATTTTGGATCTTTCTTCAAATTTGAGATCTTCTCACAAGTAAATTTTAGGATATGTTAAGGGGATTCGGCTGAGGGTCAGCCTCATCATCAGCTGATCGTCTCAAAGACAAAAAGCCCATTAGCGAATTCTCCCAGTGGACTAACCACCTTAGAGAGCTATCAAGACAATGAAATTTTACGTCCCTTATGTCGGCAACCTTTTAAATCAAACGGAGATAGCACCACGGGGAACTCCCAAAGCTACCAAATCGCTCAAATGATGTTTTCTATTAGCTATTTTTTTTTTATTTCTCTACCGGGTATACTAGAAGAGTTTAGGTACTGCCCTTTCCTGAATGTTAAAAAGAAAATCCACATTTCTTTAATTGAAAAAGAAAACACTTTCTAGTGATACAAGTTCCATTAATTCTGAATATCTTTATCTCCGGTAAGAAACGGGAGACGCTAAATCGCTTTTTCTAAAATTTCTGGGAAAGGAGGTTTTGGCTTTTAGTTTTCTGTCATTTATTCAGATCTCTTACCAAAGGTCATACAAGGTATGGCAACACCTGTCAATCAATTCTAAATAGTTTGGTCACACAAACTAAAAAGTTTATAGTGAACGAGATAAGGTGATCCTTTGAGGTATCGAATCACGGTAAATTCTCGATAGCAGCCCCGAGGGATACAACCAGCCTACTTAGGTTTCTTAAATCTTATATTTTAAAATCACTCAAGTTTTAATCTATTTACCTGGATACTCATCTTTCCAGGCGTTAGAGACCTCGTCTTTGCTGCTCCATTTTCGACCGGTTTGATTGCGTCAGTGAACGGCGTGCTATGCCCATCGTCTACCTGCATATTTGAAAATCTTATCTAAAGGAAGAAAAAAAGAACGATCTGAAGTTCGGCAATGAAGTAATCGCTAAACATTCAGGACGTTCACTAGCAGACGAAGACAGGAGAAAGCCAATAACACAGGGTTGTAACAAAGTAAACAGAATAATGCTAGCGATCCAGTGTTTATTTTCAGCACTATTTTGCATGTGTTGTCAAATATATTTTACTAATTTATGAGGATTTTGCGCAAAAAATCTATTTGGTTTCAAGTCGAAATATGTACGGAATATGCTCAAATAAATTCAATCTATCCTCAAAAGACAGCAAATCTCCTTATACTTTCAAATCGTTTGGTTTCCCGAAATTTTTCGCGGAATTCTGCGCACAAGAGAATAAACATTCTACGAAAGGCATATAATATGTTACATTGCATTAACCATCGCAATGTATTTTCTATTCTATTAATCTTGTTAGGCAAAAAACATTCGGCCTGTACTCCAAATTTTTTGTTAATTGTAAATTTGTTTTTTTCATATATTTTTACTTTTGCTTTACGTTAGACAGGAGATATAAAACAAAATTTATCCCGAAGGACACTATAACCAGTTTTGTGCATATTTCACAACATGTATATAAATAATATATATATTTTTAAGTTTAACTCATTATACCCCACTTTACACTGAACGAAAGGCATAAAACTAATTATTACCAAAATATGGGCAATTGTGCTATTGTGTGATTTTACCTTCTTGGAAAAGTATGTTGAGCACTATGCACTACATTGTGCAACGATGACCCAACAATGGCACTCATTATTTATTTTTTCTGCTTTCTACTGGGCCTAAAAATAGCTCTTCATTTTGCCATAAAGATACAATAAATATCTTCTGAATGCTTTTCACTTTTAGTAAATTTTATTACATAATATCAAAATTATATAATATCAGTTTTTACTGAAAGAGGCTTACAGAAGTTGCTGTGTATAAATCCTTGGATCTTTTTAAATTTTAAATTTATTCTTCCATTGGTGTCCGAATGTAACTATTCCCTCGGCTTTACCCTTCCTCTGATCTTTATCATGATACTGGAATAGCTCTGCTGGACCGTATTATAGGTAGAAGTAATCTTTATTTAGCGCATTCTGCTTTTCTAGGTACACTTCCACCACCTCTGCAGCAATTTTTTTCACGGGCAGGATCAGGTAGGAGCTCTTCTTTTTTTACGTAGCTCTTCTCGAAGATTTATTTTACCCAAACGATCATCTACAGAAGCCCAGAGGTCTCCTCCTGTTTATCAATCAATTCTACTATGGAACTCCATCCCTCCGGAAGTCCCTTTATTTCTTTCTGCAACGGCAGTTTTTCATCGGGTCTTTCCAGTTTAGTAATTTCTCTCTCTATCTCTTCTTTGGTTTTATTTTTTCTTTTCCTATTGTTTCTTCTTTTTGGAATTCTTTCCCAACTGATATATTTCTTCCCTATTCTTTTGAAGTCCTTGTTTATTTGTCTTTTTTGTCTTTTTTTGTCCTTTTTTTCAGACGTTCTAATGTCAACTTCGTCTTTCCTGTTCCTCTACTTTCTTGGTTTCTACTTATTTCTATTATTATAATTACTACTAGTTTTTTTTATTGTATGCTAGTGTTTATTCTCCTTCATCTTTATTCCATATGTATTGTTTGATTTATGCAATTATTTATTGTTCTTTTAGTGTTCTATTCTTGTGTTATATGGCCCACAACAAGCAAAGCTTCTTGGACCGAATAACGTTTTTACTTTTGTAATAGTGTTTTAGTATTAATAAAATGATTGAAAATGATTGATTAAATACCAATCATTGATTCAAATTTATTACCTTATTCTACGGATTACAGTCAGCTCTAGTTAAATAACGGAAAATTTCTCTTAAAAACTTGTCATCAGTGGGAGTCGAACTTACAATTCTATTTAAAAAACAGCCCACCAACTAGCTCGTTATAGCCAATTTCAACACAACTTAGCCTATTATAGACCTTAAACAAACGAAAATTTTTAATAATGATGTTGTTAAAACCCTTTTTACGGGCCCCAAACCTGAAAGCTACGTGCTGTCCCAAAAATTATACTTATTAATACAACATCAAATAAAATACTGTTGATATAAGTATGAAAATAAAAAAGCTAATAAAGTAAATAAATTTGCTGTTCAATTCGCAAGTTCATAACCCTTAAAAAAGCTTCCTAGCAAACCTCGGCTTGCAGTACGACCGGGAAATTAAGATCAATCCAAATATTTCTTAGTGATAGATATTTGGCATACATCCAAAATCAGATACACTTAATTGGTAATTTTAAGATAAATGCCGCTATTCATCAAAACTCTCTCTAAAATTTCTATAGACAAATAAGTTAGTAGATACACTAATGTGTAAAGCACCCCAAAAATAAGCACCCCAATGCGAAAAATCCTGATCCTCTAGCTCAGGCTTTAAATTGCTTAGAAAAACTTCCTCACTTTCTATATTATCCTTTTTTCTTCCTGCTTAAAACTATTATCTGTAAGTCCTTGGAACCACACCATCTCATATGGCAGAAGAAAAATAGGGAAAAAAATTTTTTGGGGTGTCCCAAAAACTAGGGCCTGACAAAAGGTCAAAAATAACCCAAAATCTTTTACCCTTGGCCATCACAATCTGGAAGAAATGGCTGTAGAAACTTTGGAGGAATCTCATCGCATGACTCAATCATATACAGTTTTTACAAAAGACAACAGTCTGGCCGAACTCCCCATCGCCTGTGGAAGAATTGAATGTAGATACATTCAAGGAACCTCACCTCATAGCCGAATCATGAAGTTGTTACAAAAGATAACAGTCTTCCCAGACACTATCAGCTTCAACGATGAATACAGCTGTTGAACCAAGCGCTCAAATGGGTGAAAAATTGTGGAACGACAAACTTTAACATTGGATCAATTAAGTGAAAACAAAATGTAATTTCACCATTTTAGGAGCAGCACCTTTGAATCCAAGCGAGACTTGGTTTTCTGCTGTATGAAAACCAGGTCTATTTTCCTTACCGAAAACGGTGAGGAAAGGGGTTGAATGAAAGGAGTAGGTTCTTTGAATTGAGGTGTTTCAATGGGTTGGCAATGGGTGGCTTCTGCTCTAAGAGGTTAAATCCCTCACTACACGAATACATAAATTAGAAATTGTGCCTGAGCAAAACTGGATCTAGTAATTGTAAAAAAAAGAGAAAAACGTACAAGTTGAACATAGGGCACTGGTATGGACCCAGTTTTCCCTAGACTGTTCATGGCTGTCCACCATTGTTCTTCATCTTTGGATACTATTGTCAAGTGCTCGCCCTTTTTGAACGGTAAATCATCTGGGTCCTGCAAAGTCAAGAAAAAAAGTAATGAAAGTAAATGTATGTAAAAGACAGAACCAGAAACAGGTTCTGCAAAAGAGAAATAAGACAGCTTCTGAAAAACATGATGATAAAAAAAATACTGAAAAACAGAACCAAAACAAACAGTAAAGCGTCCATCTTTTTTGAACAGTGAATCATCTGAGCCCAACAATGTAGAGAAAAAAGAAATGAAGATGAAAATATGTAAAAGGAAAAAAATAGAAAAAGAGCCCGCGAAAGCCGAAATAAAAGAAACAGAGACAAAGAAAAAAATTGTTTAGTGTCCAACATTTTTTAACGATAACTGGGTCATACAATGTAGATAAAAACATGATGAAGAAAACATTGCAAAAAAAGAGGAGCACCAATAAAAACAGAAAGTGTCTATTGTCAAGAGTTCACCTTATTTTGACGATAGGTCACTGCCGTAATGGAAAATTAGAGAAAAAGGTAACGAAGAAAAACTAGTAAAAATCGAAAATTATAGAAACAGAGCCCGTAAAAAAAAGAACTAGAACCTGAAAAAAGAAAAGGAGATGTGGTAACATCCTTTTTAGTACCCCAAACAAATTGTAAAGCAGAGTAAAAAAAGAAACAAAGCACAAATAAAGTACAAAAAACCTATGCAAAAAAAAAGAATTACTAAACTAGATAGTGAATGGGTTTCAGCGCCGTAAGCGCTGCCGATCCAATCAACCCTATTGGTATTAAGAGATCCAATCAACCCTAGAATTGGTAATAAGAGAGGTAAATAAAGGTAAAATATAAGAAGTTAGAGAGAGAGAGATCGGTATATTTAAAAACTATCGTAGCATAGCTAAATTCATTTTTTTCACAAAAATCATACATTTAAACAAAAATCACACACTACAACTCAGCATTAAAAATTGATGTGAAGAAAGGCACAAATGAGTTGGCGTATCGATTAGTTCGTACTTTAGGGGGTACAAGTTTATTTTGTAACCGAGTTCGGCTATTGGGAGGGGCTGGTTCGGGTAGTAGTGATCGGTGGCTCTTATTGGCTAGGACGAATTTTCCAAATTGGTGAATAAGGTGTTCAAGCCGGACTTTAAGTGGAGATAAATTTAATTTAGCGAGGGCTTGATCATAGGGTATGCCATGGTTTCGGAGTATAATCCTTGTTGCTCTTTTCTGGACGCACTCTATGTCGCGTAATAGGTACGCTGTGCGGATAGCAGATGGACCCCACACCGGGCACGCGTACTAGAGCAACGGGCGAACATAACACATGTAGGCATGGAGAAGACTTTCAGTATCACACCCAAAACGCCTCATTTTGGTAAGTGTCTGAAGGCTTGCATTAGCCTTGTGGACGGTTAAATTAGTATGGGCACTGAAACTACAGTCACTAGTGAAAGTTACTCCTAAGATTTTTATTTCGTTCACAATCGGGAAAGGGACTAGAGGCATATCTATATTCCGCTTCAGAGGGTTGAAACGAATAATGTTTGACTTGGCTATGTTAATGGTAAGATCATGACTTGAGCATTCGGTCTTTAGCTGATCAAATAACTGGTCTGAAAACTGCTTTGTTACGTTAGTGTTTTCGACCAGGTAAGCGAGCACTATGGACAGATCATCTACAAACTTGTAACGGTCGTTGTGATGGTTAAGCAGGGAATTAATTACGGCCAGGAAAATTATTCCAGCTAATTTCGTGCCTTGTGGGCCCCCGCAAGAAGTATCTGACCATGATGAATCTGAATCGTTTTCGTGGAGTGCAAAGACTTTTTGTTTTCGGCCAGTTCAGAAGTCAAGTACAAGGCCAAGGGTGCGTCGTTTGGCCCCCATTTCCTGGAGATTCATGCCGGCAGTCAGGTGGCGGATTAGGTCAAAGGCCTTTCGGAAATCCACTGCGCAAATGTCGACGAAACAGCTACCTTTTTCAAGCCATTGGAGGACGCAGTCAAACATCCGTACTAGGTAGATTGTAGTACTACACTTGGGGAGTCCACCGTACTGGAATTTATCAATACGCCCATGAATTTGTTTCAGAAGAAACTTGAGTATAAAGGCCTCAGTTGCTTTCGCCAAACAAGGTGTAAGTGAGATCGGGCGGAGATCGTCGCATGCACTAGGGGCGCGCTTTTTTGGAATAATTCTAATATATGCCCTTTTCCACTGTGACGGGAAATAGCCAGAAGCAAAACACTCGTTAATGATGCTGGACAGTGGTAATGCTATGAAGGCTGCATATTCACGTAGCAGTTTGGCAGGTAATTCACCAGGGTATGAAGATGTATTCGGTTTGATCTTCCGTAATTCCGTGTGAACATCAAACTCACTGACTATTATGTTGTTCTCAGGCTCACATTTTTCAAGTATGGTGGACTTTTCATGAGCCGTAATAGTTGGACAGGTAGTACAGATCTTGGTGAAGAATTCACTCACTTCTTCTGCACTGATTAAGGACCCACCATCATTGCTGATCTTTACACTGCTGTCAAAAGCTTGGCCGGCCACTTTTTTCACAGCGTTGTGCCACTTTTCGGGGTCTGAAGTAAGCGATTGGGAGGGCATGGTTTCACGACCATACCGAGCTTTGGCTTTCTTTACCAAAGAGACTATTTGATTTCGCAATTTCTTGCCGTTGATAATATCACCACGGGATTAGAGGCAAGACCTCTCTTTTATTAGTGATTTAATAGCTGGAGATATCCATGGTTTGTCGTATTCACTAACAACAAATGATTTTGTTGTAAAGATCTTTAGGTATTGGGTGTATAACGTGGCATTGACATCGGATACCTTAGTTTCCAAGAGCCCGGTATTGTACACTTCGGGGAAGTCATATGTGCCAATCCATCGACCGTATTCACAGATGGCCGACTCCGTACAAGGACGAACAGTGACACGGGATAGTTTGGGCTTTGGTAAAGACTCTCTTGCTTTCCAAAGAATTGCGTTGTGGTCTGACATGCCAACGGGACCAAGAGAAAAGGGAGGGGAGTAAAAATCATCACAATTTGTGAGTATAAGGTCCAATATGCCCCCCAAAGAGTGGGTGGGTATGTGTACTACTTGTTTTAAAGACAAACAAGATGATAACCAACTCTTCTTGGTTTGGTTAAAGTCTCCTCCTATAATAAAAGCAGGGCTACTGTATATACTTCTCAGGTGATCAATAGTCGTTTGGAGGTGGAAAACCAAGTCACCCCGGTATCTGGCACTTTCCGGGTAATATAATGAAGCGACTATAATACAAGAAAAGCGCCAGGGAAGAGATTTAGGTTTGCAAATAGCCCAGATTACTTCATGAGCTGGATCAAATAATTTCGGTAATAGTTTGCAAGGGATGTCTTTCCGTATGTACAAGGCAACACCTCCACCTAGTCTATGCTCACCTCGATCAGCACGTGTGCTCAGGAAAATTTCGTAGCCTGCCATATGACCTGACAACCTATCAAGATTCCAAGTTTCTGTAACTGTGATAACTGGGATACTATTTTGACGGACGATAACTTCAAATTCTTCCATTTTGTTACACAATGACTGGCAGTTTATAACGAGAAATTCGGCATTGTATTTTTCGAATTAAAAGTCACTGACCTTAATTGGGGGGGGGGGAGGCAGATCACTACTAGTCGAACATACCGGAGCTTGATTGAAAGGAATAAGAGATGGCATATTGGCATTTGTAGAACAGTCTATCTTAACAAGGATACGTTGATGGGGTGAGGTTAAATATACTGAAGATACGTTACAGGTAAATATATAAAGCATATTGAAGGTAAACAAATATATATATATATATATATATATATATATATATATATATATATATATATATATATATATATATATATCGATTTTTAATACACAAATATCGATTTTTTTTCAAACTTGCTTTCCACGATAGAGTTAAACACTGACTAAATAACGATGTCCTTTACCCTAAATCTATATAAGTTACCTAATTAGCTTATTTTGATTACATACGCATATTAAATTCATTTTAATAAGGAAAACCTCCCCACGAAAAATTCCCCTTCCCCCGAAAATCCCCTTCCTGGACAATTTTCCCCGTGTGCAAAATATAATAGCATTTTTAAATTCATGAGCATTCGAAAAATTAGGTTGAATACCTAATTAACCAATCTGTTGAAAATCAAATTCAGAGAATTTATTGAAGAAGAGATTTTATAATTTCGGAAGTATGTTACTTGACAGGATTAATAAATAACTGACCCGTTGAATGAATATAAAAAAAATATAAACAACAATAAAATGAAACGACAGTCAAATACTTGTGTTGAGGGATTTCTCATTTCCGTCAGCAAAAAAAGTATTAATGGGGCCGTGGAGGGGGATTAATACCTATAACCTAAACAAGATTAAGTTCAACAATTCCCAAGAGTTTCTTGGCGATCAGAATAAAACAGGCAATGGAAGGGATTACAGAAATGGATTACAGAACTAAGAAAAAAGGGAATGCTTACCCTGCCTTCAAAATCATATTTTGCAACAACTTTTTCAATCCTTCGAAATGCGGGTCGAATCAGCGGCGTTGTGTCTAAATAGTGAATCTTATAAAAGGACAATAAAGACGGAAGATCTGAAAACATTTGGTCGCCAATTTTATATCGAATCTGTTCTCCTTGTTGAACTTTATTAATTATATAATGGCTGACTTTGTTGTCTTCCCTATAATAAAAGAATAAAAATTAGCCAAATATATCAACTACAGATTTCTTATAGATGTTGAACAAGGCTGTATCCAAGAGGGTTACTGGGCTTGAACACCCATTTTTTGTCCGACCAGTAAAAAAAAACATAATGCATATAGCAAATTTTTGATGCATTTTGTCAAGAATATTTTCTGCCCACTCCCTCCTCGAAAACCAGGCCTGATGTAGCCTTGAATTTAAAACATAGAGAGATAGTAGAAGAAGGGAAACAAAAGCTATTTTTACCAAGAGTAAGCTTTCACCATCCTTTTTTTTGTGCATTTGCCTTTTGCTATGGCAAATGATTTGAGGAGTGTTCTATTAACAAATCCGACAACGCCCATAGCCGCTACTTTTTTCTTTCTTAACGGTTTAAGATCATGAAGATGATTAACGACGATTCCCTCACAACGCAGGTGCTGTTAATTTAAGTTGGATGAAGTTTGGTCATGGGAATTGGTAGAGGGGGATGTACTGCAGGAATCATTTAATTGCTATAATTTTTATTTCCAGTATTTAATTGAAACTCTGTTTCTCTTATTTGTCATTGAACGCCTAATAAGCACTGATAACTTTCTATTCCTTACATTCCTCCCTTACATAATAACCCATAAATGTAGAACTGCCTCTATGTACAATACCATGCTGACTTTTTGCTATTTTCGCTTTTTAAAATATTTCTTTTAACCATTTCCAAAAAAATAACATAAATGTACTGCTATTAGTCGCATTTCCTGCAAAAGAGTCCTGCAAAATTTCCTGCAAAAATCAAGCTAGAGCAACCTAAAGCTATTTTATCTATTTTGCAAAAGTAGTTGTGTATCATTCGAAAGACATAAAAAATTGTCTTTTTTTAGACAATTGTCTTTTTTTAGAGTCTCCCGTGGCCTAGAACTAAAATTAGTCTCCCGTGGCCTAGGTTAGAGTTGTGTGTTTGTCTCATCTCAGTGTGTTGCTTCAATTTTTCAATCAACATCATCCATCTACTACTATTACTAACAACCCGTCGCAGCACCAAGCCACCTGAGGTCAACACAGCTGCGCGCGCACCTTCTCCATCTCAATCTATTCAAAGCCTCCCTTTTTACACCATCCCGAAGAAAAAAAACATTTATCTCTGCATCAGCATGTTGTACAGAATTTCTGTTGCAAGTAGGATAAAGTGATTTTAATCAAAATATGTATATTTTTCTCACAGTTTAGAAACTGTACCAAACCATTCTATTTTTCTATAGTTATCAGTTTTATCATGCAGCAAGGAGACCGATTTTTGCTTGTTAAGGGAACTAGGGACATAAAAGCGATATTCAGTGTAACCCCCTCTTTGGGAATGTATACCCCAAATACCCTGATTTAAACAAGTCAAATGTTTATGTAATTTTTACAGAACTCGCTTTTTTAAACAAAGCTACAAAGGGAAAGGTAATTTTCAAAATCTAGGAGTTCATTTTCCCTTCCAATTGCCATCCACGGCACTTTTCACTTATTTAAGGTTTCTGCCATAATAATGCCAAGAACTGCTCAGATTTTCAGGACATTCTTTGTCAAACAATGTCCCATGGATAAGTTAATAATTATAACTTTATTTTTCGTATACTTTAAAATTTGAAATACAGTCGCTATTTAAATGTGGGAAATGTGTCACAATATAATGTTACACAGTTTATGGTAATACTTCGACTTACCATGTATCTTTACTTAAATAGCGCTATTGCGCTGCCTATGATTTTTGTTACGGCTTTATGTGGCCTTTTGATATCAATGCTAATTATTAATCGACGAGCCTACAAACGAATCAATTTACTAAAAACTATTAATAGCGTTCAATATATAACGTATATTAAAAGTATAATAAATCAAATCTTACAGAGTCGAAATCGATTCAAATTATTACCAAATGAATGGCGCAATCCCGGGGGCAATTAGAATAGAGCTTCATTAAACTATAAGATTGAGCATCCTTTGCTGGGTGTAGGGGGTTGGGGGAAGTGGAGGGGTGATATGTACTGCAACATTAGTCGTAAATCTTGATGGAAAAAAAACGAGTGTATAAAACATTTTTAAATCACCAACCCGAAACATTGTTTACGCTGCATTTTCAGTCAAACAGTTCGTGGTAACGAACTGTAGTAAGGAGTGACCCGGCTCAATAGTAACCAAAACTTTAAAAAATAGAATTTTGATACTAATTACATAATCCAAGATATTCAGACATAGATTTGAACCAAAAATTCGAACTAAATTTTTCTAGCAGAGCATTAATCTGTTTTAAGGAAATTAAAACTAAACATTTTTTAAACATTTGAAAACAAAATTACTTCTACATTACGTGTATTTTTACCTGATATTTACATTTTTTCACATTAAACTCTTCTATCTTTTTTTTTCCTTTTTTTGCCTAATACTAGATTCTATTGTCATACGGCCCCCTGAAACAAAGAAATTTGAAACCTGTACTACATAGTAAAACACGCATGCTTCGTTAGCCCTCAGACGCACGTGGACCTTAGGTCAATGACCAACTTAATGCATTTGTTAATTCCCTCTTGACCAAATTTCCGAACAGACTTTCTGCGCATTGATACTTGGATTGAACACACAGTAAAAGTAACTTATAATGGTGGCGACTTGCGCTAGTTGATAAAAAATCAAACAACACCATCTAGCGTTTGGCAACACTCCATTTGTTTGGTCTAATAATAATAACAATTAACTTACTTAGTGTAATTGTTAAAACAAAATTAGAGTAGTAATAAATTTCTAATCTCAGTTTCTGACGAAAAATGATTTCAGAGCTTAAACAAATGCCCAGTGGAACCAAAGTCTAGATGGCACTGGCAGTCTTTTTTTGTCGACGCTAGCGCCAGTTTCGAGTCTTTGCATAGGATATTCAAAACATTTGCAAGAAAATAACATTATGAAGAGACTCACAGAGCTTAAACTGGTTTAAATTCAACATATTTGCAAGAAAATAACCTTATGAAGTGACTTACAGAGCTTATGAAGTTTAACCTTTCAGAACTTAAACAATTGCTCAGTGTCACCAAACGCCAGATGGCCCTGGTAGTCTTTTCCTATCGCAGCTAGCACCAGTTTCCACTCTTTGCAAAGGAAATTCAACACATTTGTAAGAAAATAATCATATGAAGTGACTTACAGCTAATTATTTTCAGCATCAATTGGAAAAGTATAACCTATTTTTTTCAGAAGGGAATTATAGCATGAGTATAGGCCTAAATTAGACCTTGACGACCGTTCAAATACCAATATATTAAAGAATTACCCACTAAGCTTGTCTTTGTTAGCTCAACTTTTTAGGACACAAAAGAAAATCTTTTAAAATTACAACCTAACAATTTTTTCTTTATTCTAGCAAATCTTACTTGTTTATTTATTATTTTATCTTTGAAGACTTGACCCTTTTAACAGATGAAGTAAAATAAAAGCATTTAAAAGAAAACAAATAATTTATTTTTAGTGGTACATATACAAAGAGCCATTTATTACCACCTTAGCTTGTTTACGATGAATGCCTCTATACAGAAGAAGAAGACGAGAGAAGAATTATATCCCCAAGAAAATAAATCTATTTTTACATACAATTAATCAATAGTATTTATAGTTAATACATTTAATATTAGTTTCTATGAAACTAATTGTTCATGAGTTATCCCTTTACTCATTTTTACCGTTTTACCGCATTTTTTTTACCTTTTTCTCAGCTTCATGGTGACCTCCCCCAGCCCCTAAGCGTTCCGCTATATTTTATGTCTGCTCAAAATAATTATAAAATTTGCAATACAAAAGAATCATATACAAATTCCTTTTACTTTTTCTTTAATGTCAGATTTCAATCTTGGGGAGTCATATCGTGTGAATATGATGCCTGAATCAGCTCGAAGGTGCCACTCTTTTAGGTCTTTCGGAAAAACTGCTTAAAAATTTTGGACTTCTCTGAAATTTTATCGCAGGAGTCTTTTTTTGGAGTCTATTGGAGTCTATTTAATCTATTTATTTATTTTATCTAATCTCATTAATTTTTGTATGTAACATTTTTTTCTTTTCTCAGTAAGTAAGTAACCGATTTTATTTCTAAGCATTTTAGTAAGTAGCTCACATGTCCCCTCCCCCCTACATTACAGGCCATAGTCTTTGGTAGGATTAATATAGTATATTATTGTATGTGTATTGGATCATGAATAAATCTTATCTAAATAGACTCTCTAAGGGACTTAATAGCGAATCTGTTAAATTGAGAGCCTGGCTTTAAGCTGATCATAAATAGTTTAGCCTTACCTAACACACAATACATAATCACCATGCATGGATGTGCTGTCTCGGACAAGAAAAACACCTCCTTCTCTCTCTGCCATAAGTAAGTCTGTTGCATCCTGGCGTGACAGTGGACCGAAGTACCAGCTAAAAAAGGAAGAATTACAAAATTAAAATCATTACTTATTGGAAACACACCGCGGACCATTTCGACACAAAAGATAAGCTTAGGTATGAAAAAGTGGTACATGACAGTTTTGTTAAACTTAGATCTGCAGTTGAATCCCCCTCAAAATAAGCAATTCCATCAATCGCCTCAATCTCTTAATGATCAGCCACTAGGTCAAAATGTCCGAGAGTTTCCTAAGGGTATACTCCTGAAACGACACGCGTACTACAGTAAATCAAAAATTTTATTTGCAGGTAAGTTTTCAAAATCCGTATCCTGCAATATCTCGGGAACAGCTAGGGGGGTAGAGTTGAAACTCTACCCCCTACCCGGAACCCGGAAACTCATCCGGGAACAACTGGACCTCGAATTTTAAGTTGGGGGAAAATGTAGAGATAGATGGAAAGGCACTACGTGTACCGTATCAAAATAGTATATCTGTAATATGTTGGAAATGGCCGATGTAGTGATTGGGGGAAGGGTAGGGTCTTAAAGTGTGCTGTCTTCGATTTTCCTAAACGTTTTAGCACTGAGTCACAATGGAACTTCGAGTTTCTTCACTTTTAAGTGGCAAGAAAATCAACAAATATTATGTATTTCCAGGTTATCAAAATGGCCAAAACCAAAGTTACTGGACTTTGGAAGTTTTTGATCATCCTAGACTAAAAGGCTAGACGATTCATGGCACCCAAAAACAGGGTCACAAATTGTGTATCGTCAACTGGCTTGAAAATTGCATTCGCAAGCTTCTGATCCCGTTATTAGATCTATTGACTAATTTGAATAAAGCGACTATTTTATAATTTTGACATAAAGAAGAAACGGTCAAAAATGAAGTTTTATAAGGCCAAACGAAAATACTAAAAAGAAACAAAGAGAATATTTAGAAAGGAAAACCGCCTCCCTAAAAAAAAAAAATATCTAAGGAAAATACTAAAAGGACAAAGAAAAAACCAAAAATCTAAAACCAAAAACAAACAGGGAGGATCAATATGAAAAAAAACAATAAAAAAACGAAAAAAAAATTTAAAGATGAATAAAATTCAATAAAAGCCTGAGTTAGTAGAGTCAAAACCAAATACTTAAAAACCGAAAAAGTGAATTATTCACCGATATCCAACGATTTGTACAAAATGCAAAAAACTCTTGAACTGCAATCGAAGTATACTATCCAACAACTCAAGAATTTCTTCTTTTTTTAAATTGTTGGATATTGGTGAATGATTCACTTTTTCGGTGTTTAGGTATTTAATTTAATTTGGTAAATGGTGATATTTTTATCCCAAGTCATTGACTGAATATAAAAACCAGACTTCCTGATAATACTTCTATCCTCACGGCAGAGCTATCGGCAATAAAAGAGGCTTGAAAAGTCATCAATATTAATCCCCCGGCTTTCAAAAGAGTAGTATTGCTCCCAGACTCCAAATGCACCCTTCATCTTATTGGAGTGCCATGGATCAATCAGAGATCAATTAATCAGTCTCCAAAACAGCATTATTGAAGTCAAGTTCCAGCATATCCCCAGCCACCAAGGCATCAAATGTAATGAGGTAGCAGACCAGCTAGATAGTAGCTCCTTGTATAATCCGATTTACCCCAATTTGAAGGTCCGGACCTTCAGACACATACTCAGAAGAAGATTTCCTTCAAAAACAAAAATCCCCATTCCATTCTTATTTCCATTAAGGGTAGAATAGCATTCTTTATTATAGAATCAAAAGCAACTCTTTGACCTGGAGAAAAGAGAAGTTTACTTGGCATAAAAGCAGATTCCATCAAACGCATATTGCAGACTTTGCAACTCTATTCCTGGATCCTTGAACTAACGGATTTTTGTATGTCAATGCATCCAGCTGAAAGTAATCAACATTAGGAGAATCTTCAGTGAGGCAAACCTCCAGCCTAACATCAGCGTGTTGCTGCTCTCAAGCCTACCAGCAAACATTTAAAGATATCTATACAAAAGTATTTTCGATTTCCCAAGACATAATATCTGCGAGTAGATCACAGAGATGGTAGCAAGATTTATTCCTGACCCAGCATCACCTGCAGATTAAAAATCGTCGTGAAGCCAAAAGAAGACCGAAGTGGACTCCAGAAGGCTTGGCACTCCAAGAAGAAGAAGTTACAGTCGCTTTCAAACAAATCCCGGATCAAACATTCCCTCCTATTCCACGTAAACTCCTGCATATAAAAATGAGCAAATTGTATTATTTACATTCCTTACCCTAGGGCAGGTGGGTTTTGACATCCCCAAAGGTATAGTTGTAAAACCTTGTGACTTTTAGGAATAAAACAGCTCCTTAATATTTCTATCAGTGTTATGGGTAGCATCTAAAAGAGCAAGGGGGTGACTGGCTGCCCTCCATTCGTTTCTCAACATCCCTCTGAACATCGACTTCAAAGTTCCAACTTAAAATTCTAAACTATTCCTTAGATATTGCAGCTGTTTCCTTTAGACAACCCTCCTACATCTAGTGTGTTTTATTTTGTTTCATATCCTCCTCAAAACATTCTAAAAGTTTTACCTTAATACACTTTGCGTTTTTAAGGACTCTGGATCAAACACCCTTTTCCCGGTAACGAACCTTGTCTATATAAATGATAAACCTATATAACAGAAAACAATTGACCCATGGGGTATGGGGGGGGGGCTTTTTCACCACTAGAGGCATGTTTTTTGACTCTCCAAATATTTTGAACAAGATGGCTATTCAAGATTTTGATCAAATATCTTGGGAGGACGGCAGCTAAAAACGAATGGGAGGGGAAAAAGTTGCCCTCTGACCGGTTTTACCTTCCCCTCAATATACCCTCAAAATTCAAAATTAATAACTTCAGCCGTTATTGAGATATTGCAGAAATCTTTTTGCTAAACGGGATGAAGACGGTGTCCTTTGATTTAGTTTGACATGCCCCTCAATCTTTCCCATTGTTTCGCCTTAATACCCTTAGTTCTTCCAAACACACCCAGAATCAAACACCACTTCCTTCTTTTTTCATACTGATAAATCCTGCATGTAAAAAAGGGCTTAATGCACAACTAACAATCCTTATCCTTGGTACTGGGGGGGGGGGGCATTGCATCTCTCTTCAACATATCTTCTGCATACCTCGAAAATTTGAACTGAATACCCTCTGCTGTTCCTTAGATGTTGCATATATTCCATTTTCACAACCAGCAAGCACATAGTACGTTTTAAATGCGTTCAGCATCCTTCTAAAAAAAAATTCTTCAAGTTTGACCTTAATGCCCTAAGCCTTTTTGGAGACTTAGGATCAAACATGCCCTCTTTTCCAATAAAAAAAAACTAATTTGTTATGTGGGCTGGGGATGTCAAGCCCGGAGGGATAGCTATTTGACATTTGGAATATATTGAACAAAATTGCTATATTCGAATTTTGATATATTTTGGGGGAATGGCGTAGGGGGGGTTGGTTAACCTCTGATCATTTTTGACTCTTAAAAGGGAACTATAATTTTTGATTTCCAATTAAATAAGTCTTCTCCAAAATTTATTTTGGAGGGGGGGGGGGGGGGTCGTCGACACCTTAGGCACAGATATTCGACCTTTGAACAAAAAGCCTTTTTGGAGACTTAGGATCAAACATGCCCCCTTTTCCAATAAAAAAACCTAATATGTTATGTGGGCTGGGGACGTCAAGCCCGGAGGGATAGCTATTTGACATTTGGAATATATTGAACAAAATTGCTATATTAGAATTTTGATATATTTTGGGGGAATGGCGTAGGGGGGGGGGTTGGTTAACCTCTGATCATTTTTTACTCTTAAAAGAGAACTATAATTTTGATTTCCAATTAAATAAGTCTTCCCCAAAATTTATTTTGGAGGGGGGGTCGTCGACACCTTAGGCACAGGTATTCGACCTTTGAACAAAAAGCCTTTTTGGAGACTTAGGATCAAACATGCCCTCTTTTCCAATAAAAAAAACCTAATATGTTATGTGGGCTGGGGATGTCAATCCCGGAGGGATAGCTATTTGACATTTGGAATATATTGAACAAAGTTGCTATATTAGAATTTTGATAAATTTTGGGGGAATGGCGTAGGGGGGGGGTTGGTTAACCTCTGATCATTTTTGACTCTTAAAAGGGAACTATATGTTTTGGTTTCCAATTAAATAAGTCTTCTCCAAAAAAATTATTGAAGGGGGGGGGGGGGTTGTCGACACCTTAGGCACAGGTATTCGACCTTTGAACAAAAAGACTTTTTGGAGACTTAGGATCAAACATGCCCTCTTTTCCAATAAAAAAAAACTAATATGTTATGTGGGCTGGGGATGTCAAGCCTGGAGGGATAGCTATTTGACATTTGGAATATATTGAACAAAATTGCTATATTAGAATTTTGATATATTTTGGGGGAATGGCGTAGGGGGGGGGGGGGGGGGGGTTGGTTAACCTCTGATCATTTTTGACTCTGAAAAGGGAACTATAATTTTTGATTTCCAATTAAATAAGTCTTCTCCAAAATTTATTTTGGAGGGGGGGGTCGTCGACACCTTAGGCACAGGTATTCGACCTTTGAACAAAAAGCCTTTTTGGAGACTTAGGATAAAACATGCCCTCTTTTCCAATAAAAAACAAACCTAATATGTTATGTGGGCTGGGGATGTCAAGCCCGGAGGGATAGCTATTTGACATTTGGAATATATTGAACAAAATTGCTATATTAGAATTTTGATATATTTTGGGGGAATGGCGTAGGGGGGGGGGTGGTTAACCTCTGATCATTTTTGACTCTTAAAAGGGAACTATAATTTTTGATTTCCAATTAAATAAGTCTTCTCCAAAAAATTTATTGAAGGGGGGGGGGGGGTGTCGACACCTTAGGCATAGGTATTCGACCTTTGAACAACTTTGAACAAAATGGCTATTTTGAAATTCTTATCGGATACATATGGGGGAAAGGGTTTGCGGGTGACGGCTGGTTGTCCTCCGATCACTTTCTACTCCTAAAAAGAACACTAGAAATTTTTATTTCCAATCAAACAAACCCGCTCTGAAATTTATACCAGCACCCATACTATATGAAGTGCCTCTGGAAAGAAAAATTAATCATATGTGGAAACCTAATAGCTGTTTACTAAAGGCAGCGCTAGTACGTTCCCTGTGATACTACCTAGGAAAGTGAAGCTGCCCACATGATCAATTTTCTCGTTACCCACCATACCCTCTTCACCTTCACTTATTCCTAGTCAAAGAGACGAAGTCTTCCAAGCGTTAATTTGAACACTATTCTTACCACTTATTATTTTGCTCACATTTTTGTACTAATTATTACTTTCATGGAATATCATTATGCAAATTCAAAGTTAACGAGTAAATCAAGTACAAAAAACATAAGCTAGAAATATTTAAAAATACAATATATAAAATAAGTTAAGTCACTTCTGCACGGCTCAATTAAATACGAAAAATTACCCGTATCTAACTAGCAGTTTCCTCATAACCGGTAGCCGCAAATGACTACCGCTCAAAATCGGAATTTCTCTTGTATTTTTTTTTTTTTTTTATTTCAAAAAGACATCCATGGGAATTTATTTCAGTGGAAGGGCAGGTTCATTAAAAACAATAAACAGCCACATTATATATAAATGTTGTGAAAATCTGGATATTTCGGAGAATGCAATAAACCTCCTTATTCCGTACATACGCAAGTGCCTATTTGGAAAGTTTGATTGATGGACTTACCCCCCATGTTTACAAGGTATCCTAGCTTTAAAGCAATTATCACATCCATTCATTATCACCACTTATATATTCACTCTACAGCATTAAGATTTGAATAGTAGGCTAATTATCACAATTTTATTCGCTTCGCTAAAAAAGTTCTCACCAAGTCTATTCCTACTACAAACATGCCATATGGTTTCTTGGCAGGAGTAAAATTAAACAAATTTGATATTTAACCACAAAATCCCGGAATGTGATTGTTAGTTTTCTCATTGATAATGCAACATTACTTTAGTTTCATAAAAAAAATATCAAACTTCTTATTTTTTTCTTATAATATGGAAAAATTATTTCCGATTCAACTGGGATATAACCTATGTATAGTAGCGTATAGACAGATTTGATCAACCTGACAAGAAGCTAATTTGGCAACCTCCCTCGTTGAAGTTGCACAAATTTGGCTACCAAAAATAGATGCAGGGGGGTATCTGGGAAAGGGAGCAAGGGGCTAAGGCCCCCTCTTTCAGAAGACTTGCATTTTAAATATGTGTCCTAAACACTAACAAAAAACTTGGATTCTGATCAATTTCAATTGAATGCTCAAAAAATTAAAAATTTGGTTGTTCAAAATGCCTATTTACGTTACTGTTCTGACATGAACTCAACTTTATTAATACTAAATAATCAATACATGTATCTCTTTTAACACCTCCACAGAAGGGATTTTTCTACGACATTATACGACATTTTTCTTCCTATTATCTTTTACTTTTTTCTCAAAACAAAGTCAAGGGAAAGTAGTGAAAAAAGTAAGCAAAAGCTCGATCCCCCCGGACAATTTTATCTATCCTCTTTCTTTCGATTTTCGAAGAAAATGTACCGGTATACCTGTGAGGGTAATTCACTCATCTAGACGTGTTGTACCACGCCTCCCCATAGAAAAGGTTGAAGACGAGAATTTCTCCATAAGATCGGACCATAAGGACCATAATTTCTCCATAAGGTCCATGACATGTAATACCAGGTATATCTGAGCTGAGATTCTTGAAGACAACATAATCTACCTTCAAGTGTCACTTTTAAGTAGCTAAACCGGTAGAATAGTAAGTTAAGCATGACAATAAAAATAAACTTAAGTGAAAATACCGATAGTTACTGTGTTTTATTATCTTCTTTATATTTCTACCCAGGATAAGCTTTTGCAAATATTTATAGTTAAATTTTGTAATCATGTTTTCATCATTTGTAATCATTTTTCAAACTATGTTTTGATCTCATTGCAGCTAAGCATCACTGCCAAGTTTGCGAACACTCAAAACACAAGTAAAAAAAAATACAAGGGAAATATATTCGATATTGTGCTCTCCATTTTCACAAAAAAACTTATTACATCAATAATGAGATTTCACATTTTTATATTTCTCATAGTAAAGTAGCTGAATTCAACAGAATATATATATACATATATATATATATATATATATATATATATATATATATATATATATATATATATATATATATATGTATATATATATGACCATATTGGCCGAATAGTTCTGAAAACTACCACCAGATCGCTAGTGCATTTCCTGTTTGCTTTCGTTTTCAGCATTGAGTCATGACTCTTTCATATCTTCTTACACCTTATCTTTGTTCATGCCTTTGAAGATAAGATTAACCAACATCCCAACAGAACTATATAAGTATTTGGAGCCAAAACAAAAGAAAAACGTTGCCAGGCCTAACCTGACAATGGGCGTATAAAATGCTGGAACGGAGCTTTCCTGGAGAAGCTTTTTGAACCCTATGGTAACCATAGTTTCCTAAAACAGTATAATCTCGCTCAAACCAAGTGGTCAGGCAAAAAGAAATCAGAGATATAAAAGAAGGATAAGATAAACTTAGGATAAGGAATAAGATAAATAACGAAGGATAAGATAAATCACATAAACTTAGAAGGTACAAGGATTCAATCCCAAGATGATTATTTCCCTCGTCTCTTTTTAACGACATATCCGTGCTAAATAGAATAAGATTGCATATAGCATAATAAAATAAGATTAAAATAAATAAAATAATATTATAAATAATATTATAAATATAAATATTATATTATATATTATATTATAAATATTATACTATATATATTATATTATAAATATAAATATAAATATTATAAATTAATAAAATATAAATATTATAAATATAAATAATATTTATTTATATAATAAATAAATAAAATAAGATTGCATAAGGCATAATAAAATAAGATTAAAATAAATAAAATAATATTATAAATAAATAAAATATAAATATAAATATTATAAATATAAATAATATTTATTTATATAATAAATAAATAAAATAAGATTGCATAAGGCATAATAAAATAAGATTAAAATAAATAAAATAACATTATAAATAATATTATAAATATAAATATTATATTATATATTATATTATAAATATTATATTATAAATATAAATATAAATATTATAAATATAAATAATATTTATTTATATAATAAATAAATAAAATAAGATTAAAATAAATAAAATAAGATTGCATAAAGCACAAGATTGCATAAGATTATATAAATATAATAAGATACTGCATAAAATAAGATTTTATACAGCGATGCAAGCTGTTATCCATCCTGATGATAACTTTTGTACAATAATTATTTGCTTTATTCATTTAGCAATGAAACGAGTATAGTGTTCTCATTCTGGTCAGGCAATAAAATGAATCTTGCTTTTGTTTTTTTACTACTAGTCTACTACCTACTTCACGGACAGCTACGACTACGCGGGCTACAACAACTAAAAAGTGATCAAGTCGTCTACATCACCAACCGCAAAATATAATAATTTGGACTGATTGTTAGCTGTCGCATAGACAGAGCAATGGGAAAAATGAGGTAACCCTACTTTGATAGTTTCGCCAGGTCAAAAGTCTGGGAGGAGAAAAGTGTTCGAATCCATCTCCTAAAAACTGAAAATAAGCAGTCTTTAGGTCATTTAAGGATGAGAGAAAACTTCAAATCTCTTTATATGTTCCTACTTTCGGCCTCTAGAATGCATAAGCACCTAATATTGTTTTCGTCAGGTTATATCTCAGGAACTCATTTATTTGGCTGCATCCTCTGTTATCCAACCTCTTATGGGAGAGTTAAGATACGTTATCCTATTCTTACCTTACAAAGCAGTTGGGTATTTCTGAGGATCAAACTAGATAAATTAAGCTGGCCAAAATTTTCAACAATAAGTGATTTCCATAGACAGTTCAGAGACCAATTTTACCAAGCCTACAAAACAATGGAGAAAAATTCCAAATGAATGTTCAATGTTGTACAATTGTTGTCCCAATTAAAATCTTTTAGTATATTCCTACTTTTGGTCTCTAAGGTCCGCTAATACGCTCCTGATGCGGTATTCTTCCCGTTTGAATCTCGGAAATGATTTATTTGGATCGATCTTCCGTCCAACCTCTTATGGGAGACATCCAATTTTTAGCTTACAAAGCAGTCGAGTATTCTCGAGGATCCAACCAGGCTAATTATGCTGGCAAAAATTTGTAACGATAACTGAATTTCATATACAGTTCGGAGGCCAATTTGACGAGATCTAAGAACATGTGAGAAAATATCAAACAAATGTTCATTGTTATACAATTGTTGTTCCAATTCAAATCTCATTATAGCTTCCTAACTTTGACCTCTAGGGTGCGCATATAAGCTCCTGATGCCAGGGACAGATCCAACGGGGCCGGGAGGATCCCGGCCCCCAAGATATTCTCTGGTGTCCTCATTCCATTTTTTAAATTTTATAATTTAAAGACCTTTCCCGGGGGCTGTGGGTGGTCATGTTATCTCAAAAGACATAGTTATTGGGCCTTTCAGCTATGCTGAACAGAATAGCTATCTCAAAATTTTGATCGGACAATAATGGGAAAACATGTGGCGTGGGAGGGGGCCTAGTTACCCTCCAATTTTCGGTCACTTAAAAAGGGCACTAGGACTTTTATCTCCGTTAGAATGAGCCCTCTCCCATCATTTTAGCCCTACTGGGTCGATACGATCACCCCTGGGCAAAACAAACAAGCACAAAAATAAATAAATAAACACGCATCCGTGATGTTTCTTCTGGTAAAAATTAAACAATGTCAATTTTTGCCAGATAGAAGCTTGAAACCTCTACGGTAGTATTCTTTGATACACTGAATCTGATGGTGTGATTTTTCATTAAAATTCTATACCTTCTAGGGGTCTTTCCCTTTTTTTCGAAAATCAGACAAATTTTCTCAAGATCGTAGCTTTTGATGGATAAGAGTAAACTTATTAAAACGTATATATTTGGAGTCAGAATAAGAAGCCAATTCTTTTGATATACCTATTGGTGTCAAAACTCGTTTTTTTTTAGACTTTCGGTTACTATTAAAGCCAGGTCGCTCCTTACTTACAGTTCGTTACCACGAGCTGTTTGGTTTGTGCGTTTCTTATTTGATGCTTTTTTTGTTACTGTCTTTCCTTTTATTACTCCGCTAGTGACATTATGTCTTTTTAGTGGGAAATCAAGTTCATTCATTCATTCATTTCAAATTTGAAAATGAAACCAGTAGCTAAAAAAAAATACTTTACATACAGGGCAATCGTCATTCTGGCACAAGTCAGAAGCGTAGGTACCGATCTCCTGATTCTCTGCCTCCGGCAAGGACCACCATGATTGGGCACAAATGATCCAATACTTTTTTCCCCAGATACTTATTTGGAGCTGGGTTGACAGTCATCCCGTTGATCCCGTCTTAAACTAAAGAATCAGCAACACTCGGATTTAAAGCATATAGGACTGCAAGTCCAACTTACAAAACAACAGCAGAAAGGTGAATTTTACCATCGCCTTGTGTGCGATAAAAAGGAGCTCCATCACTGTTTCCAAGTGAAATATTCGTTTTTGATGTTACTCAAAGTGGGGACTCTGATTGTCATAAATGAGTTTTCGGTGGTGATTCCAGTAATCTGGTTTTGTTTCGATTCGACACCATTTTATGGATCTTCAAGCTGTTTATTCGAATTCCCACAAAATTATTTTCACAACAAACTTTTACCTTTAAAATTATCAATACAAAAGTTACCGTTTCAGCATCAGCGTCAACTGGCGATTCTTGGGCGTCAGGCTTTGTTTACGTATTTCTAAATTTTCGGCTACTATGGGCCAGATTTCCCACTTTATTAGGTTGACCCTAGGGGGTCAGCCATGATTGCAGGGGTTGGCCGCAACGATACTCCCGAAAAAAACTACTTTAGTTATTTCTCAACTAAAAAAAGGTGACAAAAAGTGACTATCAAGAGGCACTAAGCGTCCGGGCAGATGAACTACACAACTCCCAGTTTCTACCTTATGATTATCATCGCCCTCTAAAAGCCCGTGAGGTTACGGTAAAGAAGGCTGGAAGTCTTATTTTATCTTGGATTAATTTATTTACTCATACAAAAAGAGAATTATTATGAAAGAACAACTTCGATTAACGAACAAGGAAATAACAAGCTTAGCAAAGCAGAACTTTTGTATGTTCACGATTATAAGATTATCACGACAACTATAAGATTGGCGTCCATAAGTAAGTTTAACGAATCACTGGTAGAATTACACTTAACGTAATTAGCGTCATCACTTTTTAGGCTTTTTTGAAAGGCAATCGGTCAGTTCTGATTTCCTCTTCTAAACAAGTACTTCCAAACATTAAGCATCACTTACCCTTTCCCTTTCTTTGGAACGAGCTTTTAGTGCTGCTTCCAGCATGCTTTGAGCCATACCAATAATAAAAAAGTCTTCTACTGCTATCTTCGGACCTCCTACTGCTTCTTTCAGAAGAATATCACTGATTTCTTTCCTCTGTTTAGCCATCTCTTTTTTTCCGTAAAATGTCTGACTCTAACTCCACTATTTTGCTTCTTCTAGACCAGGTCCTTGACTTTCAATGCAGCATCTTTCTTTTCAGCTTCAAGCTTTTCTTTTTCCAATCCTGTTTTCGTCCAATTAGATAAAGTTGATAGCTAGATCTGGCTGAGCAACAAAAGCTTCATGATTTAGGATTTCATGATTTAGGATTTACTTATCTGTACGGACTTGCATGCTATTCATTAACTAAGCTGAATGAAAAATCTATAAATCTTCAGATTTAAGATCTTTTGTCAATAGCTATCGATTCGTGTACTGTTCGTAGGTGATGACGCAGGGTCCAACTGTAATAATAACCATTCTCCCTGGACTTTCTCTATGTTCGTCTCAAACAGAAGTTCTCTTGCGACGTAGAGAACATCACTGCAACCCATCGACTGGGAATCTGGCTTGGGAAGGCTTCAGAAAAAAACTCGTTGTTCACAGGGCATTTTCATAACAATACTGTACAGCAACTCTGAAGGGCTTCCTAACTCCTAGGAAAAAAAAGTTTTCTATCTTTCTGACTCGCTTTCGAAGAAGCAATAGCTGCTAAGATCTACTAATTACACAAAGGTTACTCTAGATATACTTCTGCAGCACTGCCTACATTTCAAATTTCACGGCGAGGTGAAGGTTGACATGATCGGTACGTGCAATCTATCCGAAAAGAACTAAAAATTCAGCACATGAATTGGCTCTTGTCGTTGAAACATCCTGGTGAATACAGCTGAAGGTAGTTGCAAAACTCACAACAAACTCGATTTCAGCTTTCATTGTTGGCTTTCTTAGCCAACTGACAACTTTCAGATACTTCGGATTTGAAATAAAGTGCTTTAAGCTCATTTTCTTTGACACAAATTTCCAGAAAATATTCAATCAGAGCAGGCAATTTCTCGATTAAGCGGTTTGCAGCTTCTTCTATGGTAAGCCGCCTAGTGTGGACATGCTTTCCGAGCTTATGTCGCAGAGCCCTAACTTTTAGCTGACACTGGGTCAAATCGTCACAACGAGCAGAACATCCACTGAAGAAATGGTAAATAGCAATTATAGTATCAGATCATTCCACCCCCGGTTTCTATAGGCCTCTTTGGAACACATTACACACTCCGTGAATGTTATAGGTATATTTCAGACTTTTTGAATACCGCTCTTCCTTTTCCAAGTCAACAGTTGACCGTCAACAGTTGACCATACTTCTTTTATTGACAGCTGGACCATCACTAGTAAGCATCAAAGGTCTCTCAAGTGGAAGTCCTTAATCTTCTATACACTGAAGGGGCTTCTTGCTCAGATCCTCACTAGTAGCATGTCCTAGATAATATGATCTGGGATCCCAAATAATAGCTAGTGTTTGCTCCTTCGACCAGTACCAGACCGAGCTGTTTCACCCCAGCACTGTTTGTTGTCGCATCATAGTACAAAGCTAGACATATGGATGTCTTCAACCAAAAATTTCCTTAAAATAAGGCTAAATTGCATGTGTCAACAAGTACGTTAATTTTTTTTGGCATTTAGGGAGAAGCCTCCCAGGACAACACCTGGGAACATAGTTCAAAAGACATCGGCAACACCATCACATGAAGATGCAGCAAAAGAAGTGGCCATGGCTACCGTAAAATTCTTATCTTGTTGGTGACGTTCTCTAAGAATTAAAAATGTTGTTGGTGGTTTTTTAGCTCCCCATTCAAAATTCAAAGAATAAAACTAAGAATTGCAAATTTGTTCAGTCAGTCATAACTACAATCAACTTTTACATTTTGAAGTTCTATATTGTTTTCATGCTTAAATTATAGTATGGATGTTAATATTATGATTATAAATATATAAATAAACATTCTATTCAACTTTATAAATGTCCCCAGAAGTTTCTAGTTTATCACTTTAAAACTCAAATCGAAGATGTATTAAACAGCAAACCGAAGATTGTAATTGCAGCCGTTATTAACAATTGGACTACCCCACCTCCTATTTTTCCCCCTCCACCCCCTATGTCTCGAATTGAAAATAGAGCATTTGAGCAATTAGATCTTTCTAAATATCAAGTTTCACTTAGATCCGATCAACCATTCCGCAGATAAACATACCTCCATTTTAATGATTTCCCCTCCCTCCAGCCCCCCCCCCCTCAAGATGGTTGAATCAAAGAAAAGACTGTTATCAAGTCAATTTGTACAGGTCCCTGACACGCCTACCATTTTTCATCGTCCTAGCACGTCTAGAAGCACCGAACTCACCAGAGCACTAGAAATCTCCCCCCTCCTCAATTCCCCCAATGAGGGCAGATCCGGTCCAGTTATGTCAATTACGTATCTAGTACTCGTGCTTATTCTTCTCACGAAGTTTCATCCCGATCTCTCCACTCTAAGCGTTTTCCATGTTTTCCGGTCCCCCCCCCAGATCCCCCCAATGTCACCAGATCCGATCAGAACCTAAAATAAGAGCTCTCCAAAATGAGGTCCTTCTAAATATCAAATTTCATTTAGATCCGATCACCTGTTCGTTAGTTAAAAATACCTCACTTTTTTAATTTTTCCAGATTACCCCCCCCCCCACTTCTAACTCACCCAAAGAGAGCAGATCCAGTCCAGTTATGTCAATCACGTATCTAAGACTTGTTCTTATTCTTCCCACCAAGTTTCACTCCGATCTCTCCACTCTAAGCGTTTCCCAAGATTTCCGGTTCCCCCCTTTGAACCCAAAATCTCACCAGATCTGGCTGGGATTTAAAATAAAATCTCTGAGACACGAGGTCCACCTAAATAATAAATTTTATTAAGATCCGATCACCCTCCGTAAGTTAAAAATACTCATTTTTTTATTTTTCCGAATTACTCTCCCCCACCTCCCTAAAGAGAGTGGATCCTGTTCAGTATGTCAATAACGTATCTGGGACTTGTGCTTATTCTTCCCACTAAGTTTCATCCCAATCTCTACACTCTAAGCGTTTTCTAAGATTTCCAGTTCCCCCTCCAACTCGCCCCCCCCCCACTGTCACCGGATCCGATCGAGATCTAGAATGAGAGCTCTAAGACACAAGGTCCTAATAAATATCAAATTTCATTGAGATCTGATCACCCGTTCGTAAGTTAAAAATACCTCGTTTTTCTATTTTTGCAAATTTACCCGCCCCCCCCCTCAACTCCCCCAAAGAGAACGAATCCGTTCCAGGAATGTCAATCACGTCAATCACGGTGCTTATATTTCCCAGCAGGTTTCATCCCGATCTCTCCACTCTAAGCGTTCTTTAAGATTTCAGATTTCCCCCTCCAACTCCCCTAATGTCAACGGATCCGGTCGGGATCTAAAATAAGAGCTCTAAGACACGATATCCTTATAAATATCAAATTTCATTAAGATCCGACCAATCCGTTCGTAAGTTAAAAATACATCATTTTTTCTAATTTTTCAGAGTTAACCGTCCCCCCACTCCCCCCCCCAGATGGTCGAATCAAGGAAATGATTTCTAATCGTTTTTAATCGATTCTTCTAAACTTTTTCTAATTTAATCTAGTCGTGTCCCTGATACGCCCGCCAAATTTCATCGTCCTAGCTTATCTGGAAGTGCCCAAACTAGCAAAACCGCGACTGACAGACAGACAGATCGACAGAAATTGCGATCGCTATATGTCACTTGGTAAATACCAAGTGCCATTAAACCATTTTGGAAAAACATCTTACGAGAAAAAATTGCCTTTTGACACTGATTTAGGAATGTTAACTGTTATTTACGGTCATCTAAAAAGTAAACCTTTATAAGAAAAAGAAATTTATGGCGATTTCGAAAATAATCAAAAACAAGAAGAACAGTTGGGAATTATTTTTGCAAGACAGTGGAATTCGAGTTTGAATGATTATTTCGGCCCTATGTCCAAGGGCCGTCCTCAGCAAAACATAAACATATAAACGAAAGAAAGACTTACAACAACATATGACCAAAGGAACTAGAATGATTTTTTTTTTTAACAGTCCGAGCATCCTTACTTCAGCGATGTTCCACCAGGACTGATAAATAAAATAAGATTGAACAAGGCAAATCATTGAAATGAAAGAAGAATAATTAAAAACACGTTTTTATTGCTAATCTTGCCTTTTTTCCAGCTTGATCAAAGGTCTTTTAGTAACTGATTCGTGTTAATATCTACTGGGTTTTTAAACTTTTTTGTAAGATCTTTTTTAATTAGATTTGTGTATGGAGTATTTAGTGAATATTCCCCCAAGTCCCTATTTAAGGAAATATTATCATTAATCTTAAGTCTGAGTTCAATTGCTTCTCGAACTTTCCACTTTATGCCTATGTCATCGTTAATAAGGGCAGATTCTTCAAAAAGTATTTTGTGGTTAGGATTTTGGAATTTCAAAATCATAAATTTCCTAAGTTCTGGTTAATTCAAAATTCCAAATTCATTCAAAGAGGGGTTTATCAAATACTATGTAAAAGAACTCATCAGAATTTCAAGAAACGATTACAACAGCAAAAAGATAATATCAGCAAAGCTCTTAACTCTAATTTAGCTTATCTTTCTTTTGATTCTGCTTTAAGCATTCATGTTTTGAATATCCTAGCCCCAAGACACTTCTTGAAGAATATGCCCCCTATTGGCAACGATCTAAGCATAAAGGTGGTAATTCGAGAAGCAATTGAAATTAGACTTAAGATTAGTAATAATAATATTTTCTTAAATAGGGACTTGCTTGAAGAATCTGCCCCTATTGGCAACGACCTAAGCATAAAGCAGGTAGTTCGAGAAGCACTTGAAAAGATTAATAATAATAATATTTTCTTAAATAGGGACTTGGGAGAATACTCACTAAATGCTCTGTACACAAGTTTAATTTAAAAAGATCTTACAAAATACTTTTAAAAACCAGTAGACATTAACACAGAACCAGTAACAAAAAGATCAGTCAGGTTAGCTGCCAAAAAGGCAAGATTAGCAATAAAAACGTGTTTTTATTCGTTCTTCTTTTCTTTCAATGAGCTCCCTTGTTTCACCTCATTTTATTTATCCGTCCTAGTGGAACTTCGCGGAAGTAAGGATCCTGGGACTGTTTAAAAAAAAATCGTCTTAGTTTTATTGGTCGTAGGTTGTTAAGGTCTTTTTTCTTTTCTATATTTATTTTTCGCTGTTATTTAAATTAATAATACAATTAACTTCAGACTAAAAAGCCAGTGTGGTCTTAGTCACTATTGATAAAAAAAAAACAGACACCCCTCAAAAATGGCGCCAGATCGAAGTGAAAAGTTCACCATTAGAATCAACACGTCCAAAACCGGATTCAGGGGAATTACAGCTTGCCGCCTAGAATAACAAGGAAAATCACTTTTTTCCGTTTGTAGTGCTGATATGTCTCCCCTTTTTTTGCTCCAGGGCTCGCGGGCTATCAAAAAACTGATAGAAATACGCTTAATGCCTCATTTTAAAGGAATTTTTTATACGGTCACATTTGTAATTAACAAAAAATAGTTTTAGAATAAAACCTTTTTTTCCACGAAAAGCTGCGTTTTCGTATACCAGATGGTGAATGACGACATAGCCGTAGGTTATAACCTAAGCTAGTGCATAAGTTTCAGGGATATAAGCATTGGAAAATACTTTGTTGTTATATAAAGGATTGGTATAGTTCAATATAAATGGGGATAACCTGATACCTAGTAAGAACAAACCACAGGATATGGTAACTGAAAGTTGATATAATACAAGTATCTTTTGAAGTTACTTTTCTGGGTTATGGTGCCATATTTGACTAACTTAGCTGTCTGATTCTCTTAGGTTCTTCTCTTACTATTCCAACATAGAAAAAGCCAAAGGTTTTTTTTTCTATGTGTAATTATCCTTGATTATAGTAAAGAACAAACTGAAATATCTGAACCATAGTAGCTGAACTCATAAAAATAAAATCATAAAAAAATAAGAAATAAAACAAAATCATAACAATGATTTTAAGCTCCAATGTCAATGGTTTCGTTACCGAATAGCACTGCTGCCATCAAGAAATAAATATTATCAATGCTTTTATTAGCGACCACATGGGTGTACCTGGTGAATGGACATTTGTAAAGCACGAGTAGAGCTTTGAAAGCAAGCATGGCAGTACCAGAGATACTAAGCCAGTGATTCCACCGGAATTATTATATTTTGCCAAAAATGAATAAAGCCATCTTAGCTCCTTGAATAGGAATTCCTGGTAAGTTATTTCCGATGAGTCAAACAATTAAGTGGTTCAATAACGATTCTCCAATTCACGATCCAGTTGATAGGCTTTCATTCAAACTTTATCGAAAGTTGAAGCTCATTGAAAAAAACGCCGAAGACGGGATGCTCGATTACTGGGTAGATTATATCAAGTTACAGCTATATGATATCGAGTCAGATCTAGCAGAAACTATCAGCTGTTCAATGATCAAAGTATCAATACTAAAAACATGTACAAAAAAAAGGATTCTCTACAAGACAAAGAGAGAGAAGAAGATGTTAAAAAGCTATTTTTTACTGTTCGTCTGTCAATACATTGTTACTACACAGTGACTATAACCTCGATCCTCCGTTTTAAGGGGAGAGCATCATACCCGCTGCACTGTAACTATTTAATAAAGATGTATTTTATGTAATTTCATGTCTGTGTCAAGTAAGATTAGCCTCTAGAGCTACCAGCAAGGATTAAAGTCTAATACGAAAATTAGCAAAATCACCCTTAGGAAGATAAACTTGTTAATACTTAACGAACTAATTTAGACTAAGAAGGATTTAGACGTTATATACAGCTATATCTTATCTTATACCTTTAAAGGAGCAAAAGTTGTATATTTATTTGTTTATGTGTATTTTTTTTCGGAAGAGGCTCCATATTTTTTTTTAAATTAGCATCCTGAGATTTTGTGACCTAGAATTGGGTACTAGTTCAAATCAAATGCTCATGATGATTTTTATTTAAGAATGTGATACCCTTAGGTTCACAAACACGAAGTTGTTGCAATGGGAAATTTTCGTTGCCTTGTTGTTCACACGGGATATTCGCATCGGTCAATTTTTATCCGCAAAAAATTTGAAATTAAAGCACGTGAGAAGAATGAATCAAGAAGAAAGAGAAAGAGGAATTCGGTAGGCTTTCCTAGTCATGTCTCGCACGATTTCAAGTTTTTTCGAGATAATCATGGCCATTATCAGCTTTTCAATAAAATTATCAGTATCTTCCATTATATTGCTGTTGTGCGCAGAAAATTGCTATAAAAATTGCGTCGTCGCCCGATTAAAGTTGAATTTTTCTAACAATGTGAAGTTGCTCAAGGAGCAACTGAAATTGCTCGAACTGGCAACTAAATTGCGGCGATGGGCGATTTTTGCTCCTGTGTGAACATGTGTGTGAACCCAGAGTAATAGGCAAATCTTTCAGACTGCTCTGCTACCAGAAAGAAGTAGGTTATGAAGCTATTTTGTTTGCACATTTCTCGCCTATGTTTGGTATCATCATTAATCTAATTAACTTGTAGTGCAGGAGCGGATCCAGGGGGTACAGGGGGCACACACCTCCCCCAAGATCTTTCCTGGCACTCTCATTCCATTTTTCTTTTTATATATATACATATAAACCTTTGAATTTGGTCAATTATTGGATCCTTTGTCGCCTTGCTCCCACCCCTAGATTTTGCTCTAGATCCGGCTTTGCCTGATGTAGTCTTCTTTTCGTTTAACCTAAGAAACCATGGTTACAACAGCAGCTGCAACCTAGTAAATAACGATGTAGTAACCTAGTTAACGATGTAGTAACTAGTAACCTAGTAAATAATCATGGGCCATTGTAACAAAGAATCAAAAAAAAACATGTTTCGATAAACTGGATAATGCGAAAAATTTTTATTTGTGGCTGATCCAGGAATGGTAACTAACATCTTCATTAGTCTTAATAGAAAAATATTATTTCGAAAAGAAATTTTCTGTGATTTCGGAAAATATCTTAAAAACCACTCATAAATGGGGCTAGATCGAAACAATATCTGGATCTCGAGATAGCTTATCCAGACCAATCTTCAGCAATTCAGGATAGAGTAGAGCACATTTCACTTCCATTAATTAGGAGTCAAGTATGCCTAACAAATGACCCATAAAGACATGTACATAAATTACTATACATATTACTAGAAATTACTATATATATTTGTGAAATTCGAAATGCATTGTTTTCGAAACGGATATTATGCCAATTTAAAAAAAAAAAGTCGGTAAAAAAGACCAGCCAGTCTGTAAAATCCTTTGCTACCCCCCCCCCCCCCCCTAAACATTTTGGCTAGAAACGACCATGATTATAACATGTGACTAATGCAACTATAAAACTAATATTTAATATTTTTTATATAGATTATATTTCAATCCATTTAAAGTAATGTTAATATTAATACTTAGACTAACAATAATTAATCTCATTCAATTTAAACTAATATCTAATATTACTAATTAATAATATAAAAAATATTTGAATACCTTGCTCTGTCATGAGGATCAAACGCAGCTGTCATCCTGAATTACATCAGAAACAATGACTAAAAAGATATTTGTATAAATCCTTCTAGTATCCAAAACATAAACAGAAAAAAATTCAAAGGCAATTACAGCTCTAGACAAACAGAAATTACAACATAACAGAGGTGGCAGAGTCAATTGCTTATTCACCCCTGTTTAAATATGCACAGATGGAACCACGTGTATGGTGCTCCTTTAATTATAGTGCATCAAGAAAAGCCCTTCAAGTAAAATTTTGCTAATATTACAGGAGATCAATTTTTCTGTTAACAGACAACAGATAAACCCGAAGGGGGTGAAATTCCTACAAATTAATTTTTGTTCCAATATATCCCTCTCCTCCCAAAAATCAGAATAGTGGCTTTTTTATATTTTGGCCCTTTGCATAATCTGCTGAATCCATCCATTTCCTTGAAACTGTTTACATTTTAGAGAAGGGGTTCTAACAAAGATAATATGAAGGTAATTGATGAAAGTCATGAAGATGATAATTTTTTACACCTTGGACAATAGTTCAATTATTAATTGAATTAATCAATTATCAAATTGATCAATTAATCAATTAATTAATCAAATACCAATTATTAATCAATTATCACTTATTAATAGTGTACAATGGTTGCACCCCTATGACTGGTCTGTGACTTTATGACCTATGACTATGTTATGACTATGACTGGTATGACCACAACTTTTGAGTATCTCAACTGTTCCAGAAGCCAATAGTTAGTTCAAGAATTAAAGAACATTGAAATTATAAAACTGACAGTATCAAGAATCTGAAGTACATTTTCTCTTAAAAAAAACAGCACTTGGAATGGCTTGACAACATAGAATTCATTAAGTAGTCGAAAGGGATAGTAATACATGACAATAATAAAAAGGAAATGTATATGAAAAATTAATCATTTTAATACAATGAAACAAAGTTTGAGGTATATAAAATGGAATAAAATTTGACAATAAAATACAATGAAACTTGATTCACATTTTACTACTGATTAAATACAAAAATAGCCTTTTTCAACCAAATGAAGGAGCAACATTAAAACTTCAAATGAGCAAAAATTATTCCATATATGAGGAAGGCTGCCCTTTCCTCAATTATTTCTATTTAAGCTAAAGTATTAAAGTTCTTCAAGAATACTTCTCATTCAAATTCAATGGCACTAGCGTTTGAGCAGGCTTTCTTGAAGAATTGTGATTAGAAGTCAAACTCAAGTCTCAAGAGCAAGTTTTGAGGACGACATGGCCACTTTATATACAAAGTAATTTTTGTTAATTTAGTTTAAATGTTGCTCCTTACTTTCAGTTGAGGAAACTTCAATTTTCTAATTAGTTTCCGAACCTTTTTAAATCATGCCAGGAGACCCCCCCCAGTGTAAAATTTCCCTGGAAACTTCCCTCCTCATGAAATTACCACAAAAACAATTCTGCATATTTCATAACAACAAATATTATACGTAAACAATGGGCAAACTGCAAAACTTAATGTCCTTTCGCTAGGGCTGTAGGGAGGGGGGATAAACCATATCATCTCAAGAGCCATAATTATAATACCTTTCAACAATATTTAAGCAAATGGCTATCTCTAAATTTTGATCAGGCGTCTTTTGGGAAAAAAGGGCGTGGGAGGAGTCTAGATGCCCTCTAATCTTTTTTGTAACTTAAAAGGGGCACTAAAACTTTTGATTTCCATTCAAATGAATCCTGCCTGATCTTTCAGGATATATGGTTTCATATGATCACTCCTGGAAAAAACAAAAAACCAAAACAGATTCATGATCTTCATTATGGCAAAAAAAAATACAAAAATCCACACTTTTCAAACAGTTCATAGACTACCCAGTCAGAAAACAAGAGCTAAGAGCTCATATGGCACTTGTGACGAGGTCGGAAGAGCCAATAGCTCATATTGTATGAGCTCTAGCAAAATTCTAAGAATCAATAGATTGACTTAAAATGGAAAATCAGAGGCTTAATGCCGGTCGGGATTTAAAAGAAAAGCTCTGAGTCACGAGGTCCTACACATCAAAATTCATTTAGATCCGATCACCCACTCGTAAGTTATAAATGTCACAATTTTTCTAATTTTTCCTCTCCCTTCAGCCCCCCAGATGATCAAATCCAGGAAAACACTTTATCAAGTCAATTTGTGCAGCTCTCTGACACGCCTACCAATTTTCATCGTCCTAGCACGTCCAGAAGCACCAAACTCGCCACAGCACTGAACCCCACCCCCTAACTCCCCCAAAGAGAGCGGATCCAGTCCAGTTACGTCAATCACGTATCTACAACATTTGCTTATTCTACTCACCACGTTTCATCCTGATCTCTCCACTCTAAGCATTTTCCGAGATTTCCGCCCCCCCCCAAAAAAAACTCCCCCCAATGTCAACAGATCTGGTCGGGATTTGAGATAAGAGCTATGAGACATGAGTTCCTTCTAAATATAAAATGTCATTAAGATACAGTCATGCCTCAATTTTTCTAATTTTTCCAAATTAACAACCCCCAGCTCCCCCAAAAAGAACGGATCCGTTTCAATTATGTCAATCACGTATCTTATACTTCCCCTTATTCTTCCCATCAAGTTTCATCCCGATCTCTCTACTCTAAGCGTTTTCCAAGATTTCCGGTTTCTAATATTTCAGTTCCCCCCCCCCTCTAACCCTCTATGTCCCCGGATACGATTCAAATTGAAAATGGAGCATCTGAGACATAAGGTTCTTCTATATATCAAGTTTCATTAAGATTCAATCACCCATTCATAAGATACCTCGATTTTCACATTTTCCAATAATTTCGGTTTCCCCCTCCAACTCCCCCCAATGTCACCGGACCTAGTCAGGATTTGTAGTGAGAGTTCTAAAGCATGAGATCCTTCTAAATATCGAATTTCATTAAGATCTGCTCACCCGTTCATAAGTTACAAATACCTCATTTTTTCTAATTTTTCCAAATTACTTCCCCCCCCCCCAGCTCCACCAAAGAAAGCGGATCCAGTCCGGTTATTTCAGTCATAATCTTGGACTTGTGCTTATTCTTCCCACCAAGTTTCATCCTGATTTCTCTGATTTAAGGGTTTTCCAAGATTTCTGGTCCCCCCTCTCCCCCAATGACACTGGATCAGTTGGGATTTAAAAAAGATATCTTAATTATGGGGTCCTTCTAAATATGAAATTTCATTAAGATCTGATCATTCCTTTGTAAGTTAAAAATACCTCATTTTTTCTAATTTTTCAGAATTAACCCCCCCCCCCACTCAACTCTCCCAAAGAGAGCAGATCCACTCCGGTTATGTCAATCACGTATCTAGGACTTGTGCTTATTTTTCCCACCAAGTTTCATCCTGATCCCTCCACTGTAAGCGTTTTCCAAAATTTAGGTTCCCCCCCCGCCCCAAATCCCCCCAATGTCACCAGATCCGGTCGGGATTTAAAACAAGAGCTCTGAGACACGATATCCTTCCAAACCTGAAATTTCATTAAGATCCGATCACTCCTTCGTAAGTTAAATATACCTCATTTTTCTAATTTTTCTGATTTACTGTCGATTTACCAATTTACCATTAGGTGGGGGGCAATAACTTATCTTCTTTCTCAATAACTTATGGCGCTTATTTCCCACTTCAAAACTCTTGTCTTCCTTCTTTTGGTATTTGGCTGAATACTGAAGTTTGTTCTGATATTTATAGTTTACAAAATATTGGTGAGACAATGGCTACGTTCCACAAAAAGCTAATTGATAAATATCACATTTGTTTCCAAGAAAAAACATTTAAAAGGTGCTCCAGTGATAAGCCCTATATTAATCAAACTATAAAAACCCTGATTAGAGCCAAATTGAAGCTTTTAAAAAAAAATGGTAAACTGGATGAAGCTAATAAACTAAGAAAATTGATTAAAAGAGAAATTCGTAAATTGGCACAATCAAACTACAAAAATAAGGTCGAAGAATTGTTCACTAATAAGCCGAAAAAGTGGTATTCCGAGGTTAAAACCCTGTATGACAGGAGGCAGAAAGGCAGAAGGCAGAGGTGTAGAAAGCTTTTAAAAATTATGACAAGTATTTAAATTTCAACAGTGACAACATTTTAAACTGATCTAGACAGAATTACCTTCATATAGACATTATCAAATCACTCAGATTGTAACTTTATTTGTCCCTGACAGTATTTAAAAAGTATAATTTTTTGAAGTTTGTAATGATAAACCCAAAATCTTGCATTATCTACTTCTTGGGTAGATTTTTTTTATGAAGACAGAATACAACAGCTAAATTCATAAGATAGAAGGATTTTGCATAGATAAACATAGACATAGACAAAGACAGACATGGACATGACAGACAAAGACATACCATAAACTTCTGGTAATTAAACTAGTACAAGAGCAAGGTAGAAAAAACATGATCTTCCAACAAAGTTAGGCTATATATAAGGTAAAAAGTTTGTTCATCAAGTTTAAGAAGAAAACTAGCAAAAGTCCACAAAGACTAAGTCTATATCAAGTTACAATACTGCACATGTCCCTGCCTTGTATGGTATTGAATATTTCAACATTAGAACTATGCTATTAAATAGCATATACTTTTCTAACCTTCTTGAAAATAAAGTGACTCAATTAAACTGATTTCAACTTGCTATCAACTGGGTCCCTTCAAGTTCTTATTTATTTATTTTATTTTATTTTGCCATTTATTTATTTTTATTTTTATTATTTATTTTATATTATTTATGTATTTATTTATTTATTTTTATTTTATTTTACTAGGTCCCTTGATGTTTATTTATTTTGACACCACATCAAAAAGACAAAAGAGGCATGTGTATATTGATAAAAAAAATTAAGGCTCCTAGATGCTGCCAATAGGATCTATTGGCATTACAGTTAACACATAATGTAATAGACCAGAGCATTTTAGGTAGTTAATTATCTTTACATTGTCATGTTTTTATGTAAGATGTTACATGTACTACATCACCTTATTTATGAAGAAGCAGTTTATGAAAAAAAATGCATCTTATCCTCAATATTATGTTTTGTTACTTAATAAAACACACAGATACAGAAATTCCCTTTCAATTGAGCCATTAAACAGCTATTTATGTTGCCCAGAGCCCTGCCAGCAGTGAAGAAAAAAAAACAAGAATTAAAAATAAAACAAGAAAAAAAATACCAACAAATAGTTTTCATTTTGATCTGACACCTAATTCAATGGTTTTCAGGTTATCATTTGGAATTCCGTAAATTTATTTTTGTAATAGACTTTTATTAAGGTGTACAAAAACTTCCAAAGCTGTCAGTAGCAGGATTCCAAAAGCTGCCAACCCAGCCAAACCCCATCCCTAATCTGCAAATACATAGCCCAAATTATATAATTTCAATGTATTCTTTCACCCACTGCTTGTTTTCCACTGAACTTGAGCTAATTCTTTCTCAATACAGACAGATAAAACCAGTTTGTTCTCAAGTTTTACAAGGCATAATTTTGAATGTTGGCTGCATGATACATAAGTACTCTTTAATTTCATTTAGCTTTCCCTTTTTCATTTTAGAATAATTTTTCAATCAAAATCTCTTATATTTTCAGACCTTTAAAAATTAAACAGAATAGCAAAAGAAAATAAAATGTAAACTCAAGGTCCAGCTGTTTAAAATAAACCACTTTTCATTGATGCTCAGAATTACCATGAGCATAAACATGTTTAAATCAAAGGCTTTACCACAAGTCACAAGAGAATCTTTGAAGAAATTGTATAGTCTTATAAATGTTATGCTTTTACTAGCATAGGATGAAAGGTCAGTAATTCAATGATCTATGTCTGGTTTTTGATGTGTAGTAAATAACTGCAACAAAAAATATGGAAAGTAGTGAAAAATTATGTCAAGTTAAGTGCAAGTGAGTTACCAGGGGTAGATTGTTACTAGTGATAAATAACTAGGGGTGGCAACTGTGAACAAAGGGGAATTGTTAGGGAACCAATTTTTTTAAGAAGACAGATTTTGGGGGAAATCCCCAAAAATATGGGGATATTAGAAGCACTGGTATTTTTAGGCAGAATCTGCCAGCAAATTTTACTAGGCCATGGAAACTGCCAAATAGTATTGCTACTACCCTTCCCCACTTTTTGCAAAGCAGAGCATAGCTTGTGTTCTGACAGCTTTTCTTTAAGCAAAAATTATTTTTATATGTAAAAATGGTATTTTCATACAAAATCTGCCAACAAATTTGAAACCAGCCAAGAAGCATTGCCACTATTTTTTAAAATTAATCAAAATCATAGTTATCATTACTGAATTAGCTTCAAATGGCAATTGTTTCTCACTTGACAGTTATTATTCAAAGCATTTTTAAATTTTTGGTTACTATGGGCCTTGGTTTGTTCTTTACCAGGTTGCAGCTATTGCTGCAGTCATTACATATTAAACAGAATACAAATGACCTGATTTTAATTAAACTTCTGGGTTAACAGGAGCAAAATAAAAAAAAATAAATAAAAAATAACAGGGGTTCAGGTAATATATCAACTCAAATCAGTGTGAGGGGAATAAGTGGCTCCATTACTTTTTATGTTAAAATTGTTGAAACACATTTTCTTTTTTTCCTTAATGGTTCTTTCTGAAAGTTGAGCTGCAAAGCAAACCTCAAACTTTATTTCAATCAGCCTTTCCTCTATCCTTTCTAATAGAGAAGGGTTGAAAAACATTGACAGAGGAGGGTTGAACCATGGCTGTGCAGCTAGAACAATCCTCAAAACTAGGAAGTATACAAAAATGTGGAAATTTGGTTAAAATAAAACTAAGAGTAAATACAGACAAAACCTTTTATGTTAATCAAAATATACTAGTCATATTTTTGGGACAATTCCGTTAGCATAAATTTAGTAGACCAATCTGTTTATGATACTGTAATGAAAACTCAAATGTTTTAAATGGCTGTAAGGCCAAAACCCCAAAAAGAGTGCAAAAAAAAAACAGGTCAGAATCTACCACCCTGGGATTCAAATGTTACTTTCCTATATTGAAAGTCACCATTTTTTCATAGCTGGAAAATCGACATACTGTTTCATATACCTTCTAATGTATCTTCTGAATTTACTACCCTTGTAAAATCAATTATGAGCCCTTAAGGTGACACCATGCTCTTTATTTTTGTATGTAATACATTTAAGATGAAAATCAGCCATTTAATTCAAAAACTAATATTGTGTAAACATTTTGAAGTCATGTAATTAAATGTATTGATTTATTATGATCAAATCAAGTAAAACGATTTATTATTCTTTCAATTCTATCAATATATTTTTCAACATTAATAGGTCACAAGAGCATTTCTGCTGTACAAATTAGAGACATTACAAATTGATTTTGTTCAATAAAAGCAATGGAAATTGAGGTAATTTACATATTACTTTCCAAAACCAAATGTTTTTTTTTTTTTTTACTGGAAGCAAGCAAAATAAATGAAATTAAGGGTAAACCTGCAGAATATCTGTGGGTCTCCCTGTAGAGGGTCCTAAGTTTTGACTACATGGCATGTCTATAGGGCCTACCTAATGAAATTTTGACAAAACAGCATTTTATCCTTAATTTTCTGTTATTGGTTTCTTTTTCTCTGGCTTTAGTTCTGAAAATACAGAACTAAATTTCTGGTCCTAGGGGCCCTGAAATTTGCCTACATGACAGGTCTACACCTGTTGAAATTTTGACAAAACAAAATTTTACCTTAATTTTCAGTTATCAGTTGCCTTTTCTCTACCTTTAGGTCAGAAAATGCAATTCCTGTTATTTGAGTAGAATTCTGGGCCATATCAATTTTTTTCAAAATTTAGGAAATGTAGGCTATTTGTATATTTTTAAAACCTCATAAATTGGGATTGAGCAAAGTTGTGAAGCTGAAAACAATTTTATTGTACTTCATTCAAGCAGAAGATCTATTTTGCAAAGGTTTCACTTTTATAACACATATAATTTTCAAGGTCATTGAAGGTCAGGGCCCTTGAGACATATCAATGTTTTTTTTCAAAAATTTAGGAAATGTATTTGCATATCTTTAAAACCTTATAAAATGGAATTGAGCAAAGTTATGAAGCTAAAAACAATTTTGTTGTACTTCAATTAAGCAGAAGATCTATTTTGCAAACTTTCACTTTTTAACACACATATTTTTAAAGGTCATCAAAGGTCAGGGCCCTCTAGAGGGAAAAGGGATGGAGGTAGTTGCTTCAAAATACCTTCCCAAGACATACTTTAGTCTGTAGAATCATCCCTGAAAGTTTCATTTTTCTAACCTAAACCCTTTCTGAGATAGCAAGAAGTCAATTAACTAGAATTTTACCCAAAATTCTACTCAAATAACAGGAATTGCATTTTCAGAGCTTAAGGCAGAGAAAAAGCAATCAGTAACTGAAAATTAAGGTAAAATGTTGTTTTGTCCAAATTTCAATAGGTATAGATAGACCTGTCATGTAGGCAAATTTCAGGGCCCTCTAGAGGGAGAAGTGGAGGTGGGTACTTTAAAATACCTTCCTTGGACATACTTTAGCCTGTAGACCTGTCCCTGAAAGTTTCATTTTCCTAACCTAACCCCTTTCTGAGATAGCAAGAAGTCAATTAAATAGAATTTTACCCAATTTTGTTGTACTTCAATTAAGCAGAAGATCTATTTTGCAAGGTTTCACTTTTATAACACATATTTTTAGAGGTCATCAAAGGTCAGGGCCTTCTAGAGGGAGAAGGAGTGGAGTTAGTTACTTCAAAATACCTTGCTGGGACATACTTTAGTCTGTAGATCCATCCCTGAAAGTTTCATTTTCCTAACCTAAACCCTTTCTGAGATAGCAAGAAGTCAATTAACTAGAACTTTACCAGTTTCACTTTTATAACATATGTATTTTAAAAGATCATCAAAGGTCAGGACCCTCTAAAGAGAAAAGGAGTGGAGGTAGATAGGCTATTTCAAAATACCTTCCCAGGCCATACTTTAGTTTCATTTCCCTAACCTAACTCCTTTCCAAGATAGCCAAAAGTAGTTCATGTAGAGTTTTATGGATAGCCTGTATTCTGTAACATTACTAAATCCTTCAAGGCTCCTTCCAAATATAATTATCTCTGCTCTCACATTTGTACCCTCCCTCCTCTTCCCAAGACCAGATTTAAACGTATATTAGCCTAAGCTATATTGGTTAGAGAAATACAGTGATTTAATCATTTTTTTGTAAAATTCTACTTCATTCTTCACCTAGGCCAAAAGCCTCTAACTGTATGAGTTCAGCCAAGACACTACACTTTTAAAGCCCTAGAAGGTGGTATGAGCCAAAGTACAAAATCACGAAATTTTTATGCTCTTTACGAGCACATACCTACATGGGGGTAAATATTTTATGAGATAACAGTTTTGCACATTGCAGACTAGGCCTCTCCAGCAGATTATTTATTTGATTAAACTACCATGAAATATACGAGTTTATTGGGGAACTTTTAAATGAGCATAATGGGGTTCAGTATTTTTAGCATTATTCCTTAGTTTTAGAAAGTATAAGCTGTTATTATAAAACAATAGGCCAAAAAAGAATATTTACAGCGACCTGAGTAAATAGTTACAAAATCTAAGCAGGCAACGCTGCCAGTTAAAACTGCAATGGGCGAAAAAGACCTAAAACTTAAGTTTTCATGTGAAAACAACAGGGGCTGTGCCGTACCAAAGGGGACTAAAGGGCTGAAGCCCCCCTGAGGAAATTACTATTATCATAATTTTATTATATTTAAATTATGTATTATGTTAACAATTTGTCTCTTAATCATAAACGGATAAAGGGGCTAAGCCGTTTTTTATTGTCCATTACCCATTCTCCTAAGAAAAATATGCTAATGTTTCCCAATCCGATAGAGAAAAACTCAATAGATGTTTCACTTTCGAATCCATTCAAAATTTTCATGTAAAATATTGTAAAAATGTAAAAAAATATTATGGACAGTGCCGTACCAAAGGGAACTAGGGGGATGAAGGCCCTCGGGGAAAATCATTATCTTAAGCACAACTGAAAAATTGGTTTGGTAAATTTGGTTTTCTATGTTGAAGTTTCGATAAGTAAATATTTTAAAATCATGGATTCGCTCTATTTAAAATTATTATTTGAGTAGTTCCTGCGAATTTAATTTTTTTTTTTTTTTTTTTTTTTTTTTGCTCGATAGATTTATACAAAAATTAGCAAGCATTCATAAACGGAGTAAAAGGACTAAACTGTTTTTAAATGTCCATTACCCATTCTCCTAAGAAAAATTTGCTATTTATTCCCATTTCGATAGATAAAAAATCAATACATTTTTGATTTTCACAGCCATTCTACTTTAATCCAATATCATTGTTTTCGTTCTGACCGTTTTTTTTTTAAGTGAAACCAAGGATGATTGTATGAAAATGAACAAACATAATCTGTTTAACCTTTAACATCTCAGTTCTTTGGTAAGACAAAAAAAAATATGCATTAGTTTGTTTTATTCATTCATTCTTCCATTTGTGTTTTATTTGTATCATAGGCATTGCGATACCGCTGCCTGAGTAAAGAGCAAAGTCGGCAAAAGGTGTTATTTTTTTATAATAGACTGAGAGGGAGTAGTCATTTGAGAGGGAGTGTTCCAATCAATGACATTTTCTTATCATAATTAGTGATAAGAAAAGAGTTTACTTTAAGAATGTGCTAATCTGAAATAAAGTTGCAGAAAATATATACAGGAAAATGAATAAGTTTGTTTTACCTTGGATGTGACAAAACATGTATCTTGTGATGAAGAATTAGCGACAGTACTAACAGGAAATTAAAAAATTAGGCCCCAAGTCCTAATATTATGTTGAATGAGTTTCTTAAGTATGGTGGCTCTGATGTTAGAAATGATTTACTGAAGATTATGAATTTGAATTTTTTTTAAAATGGGAAGTACCTAGTGGTTTTACGAAAACCCTGATTAAACCACTGTATAAGAAAGGCGATAAGAATGAGTGGGGTAATTATTGAGGAATTAGGCTGGTCTCTGTACAAAGCAAACTACTTAGTGATCTGATTTTGTCTAGACTAAGAGAAGGTGTGTACAAATTAATAAGAGAAGGACAATACAATTTAAAATTGGTAGAGGAAGTGTTGACCAAATTTTACTCTTAAATTAAAATTGGAGAAGTGCCTGAATTATAAAACACCTTTGGTCCTCAGTTTTATCGATCATGAGCAAGCGTTAATTCTGTTGATAGAAGAGCTCTAGCGAAGGTTTTGTCCTTGTATAGTATGCTAGACAATTACATCAAAGTGATTAGTACTATCTATGGGAATAACATTGCTACGGTTAAGGAAAAAAAATGAGGTTAGCAGTTGATTTTTTATTAAAGGAAAATGTTAAGCAGGTTTTTTGTTCTTTCCCTCTTTATATTGATCATTTGATGGACTTTGTCTTAAGGAACACAGGAAAGGCAATGGGAGATCACGGAATCAAATGGAGAGAACAAACTTTCCTGGACTTAGATTACGCTGATGATTTAAGCATTCTAGATAAAAGTGTAATCAAAGTAATGAAATTTAAATGGTTTTGCTAGTTCAGGGTGCTAGGAATAAGTGAAGATGAAAATGTGACCTTGGATAGCGAAATGATTCATCAGGTGGACAGCTGCACATACCTTGGTAGTATTATTAGTAAAGACGGCGAGAGCAATGAAGATGTTAAAAGTTGAAATGGTTTTGGAAGAATAAGAAGATTAGTCAGCAAATCAAGATTAAAATATAGGAAGTTACAGTGATGACAGTGGTCAAAATGGTGCTAAAGCATCGGTGCTCCGAAAGACAGATAAAGATTTACTAGATGCTTGTCAGAGAAAATGCAAACGAACTGTTCAGGGCTCCCGACTGTCTGACCGTAGTTCGAATAGTAGCCTGTAAGGATAATACGGTTCAATCCCATTTCTAAGACTATAATGATCGAAAGGTTGAGATTGCTTGGGCATGTTTTGCGGAAGAAAAATTACAGATAGCCGAAGATCGTTCTATATGACCAGCCGTCGAGGGCTAAATGAAAAGTAGGGCGTGCGCAGATGGGGTGAGAGGGTGTCATAAAGAAATACCCTTAGGGAAATGGGAACTTCCTGGGAGGGTGTAAAGAGGAAGGCTTATATTCGATTGGGATTAAGGAGGAGTGTGTGCAACTGTGTTGACCTCGGATGGCTTGGTGCTGCGGTGAGTTGTTAGTAGTAGTAGTAGTAGTAGCCTTTGGGGGTGCGGGGGGCTGAAAGGGTGGTTGTAGTATTGCTTATTGCTATTTTTTTCTTTTTTTTACCAAGAAACTTCGTATACAAGGAGTTGTCATGGAAACTTCGAAAGGGGCTCATTAATTTTCTATCAAAATTTTTTAGACAGCCATTTCGCTTAGCATATATTTTGATTTTTATTTGTTTATGTGGTTTAACTTATTTTCCTTTTTTCACCCTGCATTACCGATCAAAGAACCTTGCAGGATGGATTTTTATTGTCGCTATTATTAATGTTATACAATGATATATATATATTGAATTTATTATTGAATAATCTATCTACCTGTATCAGTCAAGCCAAAGATATATGTATACGTGCATTACGCCCAGTTAGGTTGTATCAACCCATCCTAAAAAAATGAATCCCCTTCCCCTCAGAAAACTTTTCTGGATATGCCCCTGCTCCTTTGCAAGTAACCATTGCAATTTAATTTAGATCTAATCTATTCTTTAATAGCGATATCCGTTCGTTTTAAGTTTGAATTATTATATGACTCTATTACAGCTTGTGTTCGGTCTGATGTAGCTCTTTAATATTTTTTTTCGAAAAGTTTTTCTTGATTAATCTGCATAAATGTATATCTTTAAATTTATACCTTTAATTGCTCATATTTAGTCATTTACAACGGTATCTTGTAATCTGAGTGAAATTTTAACATACGTTATTCTTCCATATATCACTTCTCCAATTGATTTTGGAGGGGACTTTCTAACTGGGGCTAGATACAGCCATGCTCACCGGATACTTTTTTCTCCTCTTTTGGAGAGGGCCTTCGGCCCTCTCTTAGCGGGAAAAAGTAAAGAACAAACTAGGCTGTCCTTACTATTACCCAAGGTGCTCTTCAAAGCATCATAACCAACTGTAACTATTGTAACAACTAGTAAAACGTCATTGATGGTTGTAGCCTACGATGCATGACGTCATCCATTATTGGGCTTATGAAGATACAATTTTTGTTCTTTCGCTTAAAAAATCTTATAGCTGTTGTAATTTTATTTAAAATGAGTCCTAAAATTGCCCTCTGCTCCATGCAATCCATATGCTCAAGTTTCCTGCTAATGGCGAAGAAAATTAAAAAAAGCGAGAAAAGAAAACACTCTCCAATAGTGTGTTTTGCGTTTCAATCCAAAGCCATTTTAAGAACTTTTAGGACAATTTTTCGAGATTCTCATAAATTTGTCTTCGTAGCAAACTTTTACTATTAAGACTAATCAAATTAAGAATTACTATTTCTGAATTACCTACCAATTTTTCTCAATAAACAATTATTTCGAACGCTTATCATGGTTGCAGCTATGGCTCTAAACATGATGATTGAAATTTCTAAAAACTGTTAATGCAAAATCCAGTCCGCAGAAAGTAGGCCTAGGCGAGCTTGGGAGGATCTTGACAAATTGAATAATTTAATTAATTTTTAAGCTGGTAGGCCTACTAGGAAAACGATTCTGCTTTCTTTACCTCTCTTTACATTTTAAAGTACCTGAATTAACAAGTATGCAGTAGTTTTAGCCGAACAAAGTAGATGGCGCTGATAACTTTTTTCTTACTCAAAACTAGTGTCTTTTTTAGACAGTCTTTAGATCTAGATCTAGAAACTAGAAGTCTCATATGGTCTTTGGACCAGCGTAAAAGGCCAAGTTCATGGGAAAATTTAGTCTCCCTAGGTTTATTCCTTTAAAATTCTATTTCTAATTTAGAGGCATTACCGTTAAAATTTGACTTCAGTAAATTAAAATAATTCTTCCACCTATAACTCTTAGCTTAATCTTTATGAAACAAAAGCCTCTGGTCTTCAAAAAGCTATTTTTACACTATGTGACGAATAAACTATTCCCCAATATTTGTTCTTAAGCTTTTTTTTTATCATTGCACAAATATTTGTGTTTTTTATATTCTTAAGTTGAGTATACACACACTGAACATTTTTGCGTAACCAAATAAGAGCACGGCTATATTGGAGAGAAAGATATACGTACATATTTATTAAACCCCAAAAAAATAAGAAAAAACAGTAATAACAGCCACCCCGAGAAGTAAAAAACTTGTCCATGGGGGGTGGTAAGAATAAATTAGAAAATAATACAGGACAAAGAAAAAACAAATTATAAGCCAATTGTACGTCCTAATCGGCACCACAAGCCTTACAACAAACAAATTCAACAATACTAGGAAAAGCATACCCCGAGAGGCCACAATAAATCACCCCCCCCCCCAAAAAAAAAAAGAAACTAGAAAAAAATAACTAAATTTCATGCTTCGTAAAAAGGATCTTTATTTCTCTCTTGAAAATAAGAAATATCCACTATTATTTTTAAAACTCTGATCTAGATGATTCCAAATTTAATCCCCCTATGGAGCACAGAAAACTTCAACCGGGTCGAAACAACCAATGGAATATTAATGTCTCCAGAAGATCGAGTGTCATAATTGTGGATCATGGATCCCAAATTAACTAAACTGTCAAGACATGAAAGATTTGTACCATGATGCAGAATAAAAATAAACAAAAGTATATATAACTCTCGTAGTTCAGAGGCTGGTAGTATCCATTTTTGCTCGTAGACGTTCTGCACCGAGTCCCAGGGTTGTAGGGCAACCAAAAAACGAACAGCTTTATTTTGAAGACGTAGAGGCCGGACAACAGAAACAAATGTACCAAGCCAAACGTTACTACACTACAAAATATTTGGATGGACAAGAGAAAAATAAAGGAGGTGTTGGACATATAAAGGAAAAAAACGCTTTGGCTATCTCATTATACCTAGGTTACGAGACAAAATTTTACTCACAGACTGTGCATGAAATTTAATGATAAAATATCATCAATATAAGCCCTCAGGTTTCTACAATGTGTTAAAATTTCATTAATCAAAGGATAAAAAACAGGAGATCGAGAAAAAAATGACTAATTTTGACTTCCCAAGATTTACCTTAAGCCTATTTACCCTCAACCAAGAATGTAACCTATCTACATTATATTTCATCGATGTCAGGAGTAATTTTTCCGTCTTTGTAGCGCTGATAGACACTGTGTCATCCGCAAATAATGACACAGTTTCATTCCGGATACTTTTAGTCATGTCACTAACGCTAAAACAACAATTATGGATACAATTATGCATGTCATTAATAAACAAAAGGAAAAGAATCGGGCCATTAACAAATTCCTGTGGGACGCCACAACTGACTGGGCGCAACTCAGATTTAAAAAAAAATTCATCTCTACAAACTGGTACCGGCTACTAAGGAAACTCCGTAGAAGACCGAAAGCTTTACCTCGGATCCCATAAACTTCACACTTTTACAAGAGTAGACCATGGTCAACTGTACCAAAAGCCTTCATTAGGTCTAGAAATACTGCAATAGCCTTAAATCCTTTGCCTAAAGCCACATTAATAATACTTGTCAAAAATATCAATGCATCCTCCGTCTTCCTATTCTTCTGGAATCCAAACTGATTAATATTCTAAAGATTATTTTTTAAGAAATGTTATTAACCGAGAACTAAAACATTTTGCAATAAGACGAGAATAACTGGCAAAAGTAATATTGGGCTATAATTACCAAGAACATTTCTGTCACCACCTTTATAAACCGGTGTTACTATTGTATAGTTTGAATAATCTGGGAAATTATCTTGTCTGAAACTATCAATAATTAATGATGTTAGAATGCTATATATAGATGGAAAAATACATTTCAGAATTTTTATACTTATCAAGTTACTACCAGGTGAACTATTTTTCATGGCATACATGGTATCCCTTAGCTCGTCCATGGTAATCCTCTTTAGATCCGTCGATACATCTATAGGGGGCGGTAAGTGGATCCAAAAGGTGAATCTCCTGGAAATGAGGAAATCCTATCGGCTATTTTTGAACCTACTAAAATAAAATGATTCTGAAACTCATTACAAATCGTAAAATCATCTGCAGCTATGGCCTCATTTACTATCACTTCAGATGGTAATATATTAGGACTCTGACCTATAACACTTAGGATTATTTGCCAGGTCTTCAATGGGTTTCCTTCAGCTTGCTTAAATTTCAAGCGTACATACCTTTTTTTAGCCTCAAGAGAAAATTATTCAAGCCATTATGACATAGATTTAAAAGTTGAGAAGTCACCAAAGACTCGATATCTAACATGTTGATGGTGAAATCGCCAAGAATGAAATAAGGTTTATTGCTAAATCGAACTTTCGCCAGCTGTCCATGTAAATTCTCAAAGAATCCTTGAATAGAGCTAGAGGGAAACCTGTACACAATAACTAAATATGCATCAGCATTATTTAATCTAGCTTGTAGAGCTAGTGTCTCACGCACCATCTCATTATATTTCCGCAGATCATCACGGATATTCACGTACAGATCTTCACGTGCATAGGCTGCGAGACCCCCGTGTTGACGTAGCTCTTGGTTCCGTGTAAACAAAATGTACCTCGGTATATTCAGAAGAGCAGAATTATTCTAACTCAGCCAAGTCACCGTTAAAGCTATCACATGGAAAAAATTAAGATTAGCTAAATTAACTAAAACATCAGAAGTTGTTTTAAGGCCTTGGCAATTCAAATGAAAAATTCTAAAATCATGTGATCTACCATGCTGACACCCAAGATCTTTAAAGTCATAATTAAATACAAATTTACTATCGTCCGGGGGTTCAGAAGCCGGAACAATAAAACTCAGATTTCTATTAATACTTCCATGAAAATCCTTATTCCCTTTTAGCTGCACCTAACCTAGCTAAATATAACAAAACAACTATATTAAGTTATTACCATAAGAGAAAAAAAAACCATCTATTCATTCCAACTCACACTTAAGAAGTAATTTATCAAACATTTAAAACCACATCTAATTGCAACTACAATAAATTAAAGATAAATAAATAACCAAAATAATGATGGAAACAAAACAACCAACTTCATTTTACACAAAATAATTCCCTAATCCTTATACTTCATACATACTTTCCTACATAATCCCTTTATCATACTTTCACAATTTCTAGGCTATTCTCGTATCGGCACATCTAAAATACTTAATAAATGAAAAAAAAACAAGTTTTTTTTTTACTGCAAGTAAGGAACAACATTAAAACTTAAAACAAACATAAATTATTCCGCATGTGGAAGGGGTTTCCCCCTCCGCAACGCCTCGCTCTTTACGCTAAAGTTTGACTCTTTCTCACAGCTCTACTTTTTAAACAATAAACAACTTTAGCGTAAAGAGCGAGGCGTTGAGGAAGGGGCAACCCCTTTCAAATACGGAATAATTTCTGTTCGTTTTAAGTTTTAATGTTGCTTCTTACTTGCAGTTAAAACTTGTTTTTTTTTTATCTAATTTCTGAACGTTTTTGACTTAATGCATGCTTTGTTTTTGGTTCTCCGCACTTGAATAATCAAAACGAAATTTGCATTTTTTTTTTCGGCTAAATGAATTTCTGATAGTTTTTATCAGACGATTTTGAAAAAAAGGGGTGGGGGAGGAGGCATAGCTGCTCTCCAATTTTTGAATACTTAAAAATGCAACTAGATTTTCTTCTGAACGTTTTGTTAGTAATAAACACACGTTCCTTACGAACTAACTTGCGTCATGAACTTCTATATTTGTGTATTTTATTACGTATATATATGAGGAAGTTCGCCCACTCGTCAACTCTTTACACTAAAGCTTGAATTTTGTCACAAATCTTTAAGAATGACCCCTCAATCACAAAGGCCGTAAAATAAATTGTTGAAATTACTAAAAATACTTTAGCGTAAAGAGCAAGGTATTATAGAGGAGACAAACCCCCTTATTTACGTAATATTTTTATGTTCTTTCAAGTTTTAACGCTGCTCATTACTTCCAGTGGGGAAAAAAAATATCAATTTTCTCATTGTTTTTTCTAAGTAATGCTAGAAAATCCTGCGCCTCCTTTATGGAAATTCTCTTCCCTCATGATAAATTATCTTTACACTAAAGCTTGAATTTTGTTACGCTTAAGCATTTTTAGAAATTTCCACAATTTATCCTACGACCTTTGTGATTCAAGGATCATTGTTAAAGATTTAGGGAAAAATTCAAGCTTTAGTGTACAGAAAATTTATAATGAGGGAAGAAAATTTCCATTAAGGGGGTGCAAGATATTCTAGCCTTATTAAAAAAAAGCCATGAGAAAATAAATAATTTTTTTCAACTGGAATTTTGTGGAAGACATAATTTTGTTGAATTTTGTGGAAGAGCTCAAAAAAACTTTTTTCGTTTATTTTCTCATTGTTTTTTTTAATAATGCTAGAAAATCTTAGAGCCCCTTCATGGAAATACTCTTCCCTCGCAATAAACTCCTCCATGGAAATATCCTCCCTCGTAATCCCCTCTTCCGACCAACCCCACTTCCCCTCAACGTGAAAAATTCGCAGAAAGCGTCTCTACACTTCCCAATAACCGTTCCTATATGTAAACAATAGTCGAAGTTTGTAACTTACAGCCCCTCCCATGGGGACTGTGGGGATTAAGTAGTCCCGGAAGATATAATTATTAGGTTTTTCGACTATGTTGAAAAAATGGCTGTCTCAAAATTTTGATCCTGTGACTACGGGTAAAACGAGCGTGGGAGGGGGCCTAGGTGTCCTTCAATATTTTTAGCCACTTAAAAAGGGCACTAGAATTTTTAATTCTCGTTACAATGAGCCCTCGTGCGATATTCTAGGGCCACTGGATCGATACGATTACCCCTGGAAAACAAAAAACAAAAAAAAAAACAAATAAACACGCATCCGTGATGTGTCTTCTGGCAAAAATACACAATTCCACATTTTTGTAGATAGGAGCTTGAAACTCTTACAGTAGGGTTCTCCGATACGCTGAATCACATGGTGTGATTTTCTTTAAGATTCTTTGACTTTTAGGGGATGTTTCCGCTATTTTCTAAAATAAGGAAAATTTTCTCAGGCTCGTAACTTTTGATGGGTAAGACTATACTTGATAAAACTTATACATTTAAAATCAGCATAAAAGTGCGATTCTTTTGATGCAACTATTGGTATCAAAATTCCATTTTTAGAGTTTCGGTTAATATTGAGCTGGGTCGCTCCTTACTACAGTTCGTTACCATGAACTATTTGATCACTATCTTTCTTTAAAAAATGTCTGGGATCTGCTCAGACATATGCTTTTTCACATGAGCGTTTACATGAAAAGTTCGGGGCAAATATTAGAAAGGTTCATAACAACTTGTCTATTTAATTGTTTAGGGTTTTTCAGCAATGCCAGTCGAGTCTCTGTATTATGTATCTCAAGCATGATATATTTTTCTTCCTTTTCATATTCCAAAACTGAAAAATCGCAATTATTTTCATATTCGACGACCATTTTTGACGATCTTTTCGAACACTACTTTTGCTCATTCTGCGTCACCTGCCGAAACGTTCCATAAAATCCCACGCATATCATTACTTACTCGCTTGAGGTTTTGCTTAACTGTTGACAACTCTGTTGTCAACTTCACATTTTCACTAGCAAAACCGAAATTTGCAACTTCATATTTGACGCTTCATCTTCTACGGTAGAAACTCGTAGTTTTAATCCAGCATTATCCTTATTTGAAACCGTCACTGACTTTCCCACTCCCTTTAATCGCTTTAGCACTACTTTCATATTAACCGCTAGACCTTGTAAAGCTTGTAGACCTTGAATTGTCCTATACTGTTGCTAAAATTATAGCTATGCTGTCAGCTAACGATTTGATTGACAATTCTCCAACTGATGTATCTGCCGAGACGTTCAAAATCTTGGAAATATCAAGCTGTTGCTGTTTCTTATGTTTATTCGTCATTTTCTAATGAGCCTCCCCAATAAATATAAATTAATAATCAAAAGATTGCGCTCACCTAGAAAACTCATTTTTTACCCACACGGAGCGGAACATACAGTTTGCTTTATAGGGCGTTAATTGAGTTAATGCGAAAAGCTTAATTCACGAACAATAAGCTCTTAATTTACCAATTCTCTCTAATTAACGATTATCTTTCGATTATTAACCGATATTTTTATCATCTTTTCATTCTTTATAGGCACAATATCTAAGTTAAGATGCAATCGAAGCTACCTGTTCAAATGCATTCAGGTAATTAATAATAGTCTCACAGTGAAATGTCTAAAGTCTTGATAAAACCAGTCAGACAAGTTTTACACTAATCCAGTTTACACTTTTTCAATGCGTATTATTGTATACAAAAAAATACTTTCAATAAGTCCAAAAGAGGTGTTATTGTACTGAAGATTGAATGGCTACTGATTCGAATGGCTAATATTCGAAGGGTTTTCGTAACGACATTCAAATTAGTTACACAAGACAAAGGGATACAAACAAAAAAACATTGAGAAGAGATCTTGGGAGAAGGTGGGGAGGGAAGCCCCAAGCCCCCTTGTCCATACAAAGAGAACGAATTTTTAGATATTATAGTAGCTTAAGTTATTTTTTACGGATGTCAAGATTGAGAAAAATAGAAGCAACTTTTCTCACACACTTGTCTGCTTTTATTGAAATATGAAAAGTTTGTTTGTTAAGCTTACTTTCAAGCATTTTCCAATTATTATCTACAACAGACACTTAATAAAGAAGGGGGATGTCTAGATCATTAGCATAGCTTCATGAGTGAAGGCAAATGTGTTTGCTAATAATGAAAAACTTAGGCGATTTGCCCGTGCTTTGGTACCAACCCTAAGCTTCTCATGAAACTTAATTCTTCGGGATTCTCTGAATCTATAAGAATTTCTGGTTTTACTTCACAAGTTCCCATTTCTTTACTTGTTGGTGATGAAGGTACTAAATCCAATGAAGTACTTTTACTTGATCCCTTGCTAGTTTTAAATTTCTGGTGTTTCTTTTTTGGTTCCCCTTGAAACTCTGCACCATGTCTTTTCTGCTTCTGTGGAACCTTTCGTATATTGCTCCCTTTGAGTTTCTGATTCGTTTGTCGATTAGTTTTGAAATCCGTCTTAAGATTTTTGGTTGGAGGAATATTGTTATCATCAATAATTCTTTTTGGCCGTCCTCTGCCCCGTTTGACTTCTACATTTACAGAGAGATTCGTCTCAGAGCCTGTACTTTTATTCTTTTCATTTCCTTGCGTACAATTTCCGTCTTCAATCAAGTTGTGTCTTCTCAAAATACGATAAGTTTCATTCTGAATAATTTCGGTAAACGACATCAATTTCTCAGAATTCTCAATTGAAGTAGGCATAAAGATAAAGCCATACCCAGACTGAATCTGAGAAAGCCCAGTCCTTTTATACTTTTCGGATTCTTCTTGACCTGGGATTGTAATATTATTGACAGGGCTGGCAGCTGTTTCAGTCGTGCTGTTCTTATTGTTTCTTCCAGTTTTGTTTAAACAAGATTTTTCCGTGCGATTTTCCGCTAAAGAACAACCAGAACAAGTCTTAGCGGAGCAAGCTAGTTTTGATTCTCCTCTTGGACGCCTTGCAGTAGCATTTTTCATGTTGCTTAGTTTTGTATCAGCCATGACAATATAGTGTTGTTAAGACGCTTACGGAACTTCAACATACAAGTAAACAATTTATGTGAGACACTATCACCAAAACTAAAAAGTTGATTAAGAATGTACTCTAGAAGCCTAACAACCCAAATTTAACTCTCTGTTAGTAAAATGTATCGAAGTTAATTTTGCCTTTCTTTTTCTGGTCAGATTCAGCTTCTTTAAAAAAAAATAGCTTTTTTCTGGTGAAGTGGGAAGGTTATGACGTTAGCCACCATTTCATATCTGGTGAAAACTGTATCAAATATATAATTAATAAAACGAGTTTTTTTTAGAGCTGCTCGTGAATACATAATAGGAGATATAATGGAATAAGGATAGGAATAGGAGAATAATGAGCCAGTTGAAGAAGAAAAGGTTAAATGCTCTTTTGACAAATGTTCTACTAGATCAGTTTTGTAACAACATAATTCAGAAAATTAGCCTGGTGAAAAAAGAGAAAACACTATTTTGATCTTATATTTTGTATTCAAGTTGTTTTTCTTCTCTATTTAAGAAACGAGTTTAGCTTACAAAAAAACTTCTAATATTCCTAAACATTCTTCACTACCTTGTTGGAACTTGCTGCAAACAGTGTACGAAGTTTATTAGAGTGGAGACTGTGAGTGAAGAAGAATTACCGTTTGAACATGATTCATGACTGTTCAGTATGATTTTTATTAATGTTAATGGTAAAGGTTTATTACGAAAACAGATTTTTGGAAATTTCTAAAAATTCCATGGAGAGATGTGTAAGGGCTTTGTTGACATTTCTACTGCTAGTGCATTTTGCACATAACAAAAGGTAATATTAAAATAAAATACAACTATTTAAATAAATCAACTAATTAAACTACTATCGCCTTTTGCAACTAAAATTTTTTGGGGGAGGAGGGAGCTGTTTCCCTGGACTAATTACCTTCGGATCTCTTTTGACTCCTAAAAAGTGAATTAGAACTTTAAATTTCTAACAAATGAGCCCTCTCTGAATTTTATACGAACATCACTTTCATAAGAACCATATACGCCCTCATTAGAAAGCTTACAACATCTGCCCCCGGATCCTGGGGGATGTGTCGACACCGGAGTTTTTGTTATCTGACCTTTGAACTATTTTAAAAATGGATATCTAAAAATGTTTATCAGATGGATTTAGGGGGAAAAGGGCGTGGGGGAGCCTTGTTAGCCTTTGATCTCTTCTTGCTCTAAAAAATTGAACGTTCTAGTTCCCTGGCCTCCCTATAAGCCCTCCCTGAAGTTTATTCAAGTATCCTTTCCATAAGAACCATATATGCCACAGGACATAACTTACAGCACCTGCCCCAAGGCCCTGGGAGTTATATCGACACCGTAGTTTTTTATTTATTTTACCTTTGAACTTCTAATTACAAAATAACTATCTCAAAATTTTTATCTGAAGGGCTTTGAGAAACAAGGGCATGAGGGGGGAAGGGGGCTAGTTGCCATCCGATCTCTTTTGGATCTCAAAAAGTGAACTAGAACTTTCAATTTTCAATCAAATGAACCCTCTCTGAAGTTTGTAGGAGCATCCCTTCCATAAGAACCATATATATCCCAGGGCATAACTTACAACGCATGCCCCCACCCCTCGGGTCCTTGGGGTTGTTCGGACACCGGAGTTTTTTTTATCTAATTTTTGAACTATTTTTGAGAAAAATAGCCGTCTCAGAATTTCTATCGGATGGGTTTGGAAAAAAATGGCGTTGAGGGGGGGGCTGCTTTCCCCTCGTTCTCTTTTTATTCTTAAGAAATAAACTAGAACTTTCAATTTCCAATCAAAGGAGCCCTCTCTGAAGTTTGTACGAGCATCCTTTTCATAAGAAGCATGTGTGCCCCCAGATCATAACTGACAATACCTGCCCCTGGGCCCTGGGTTTTATTTATCAACATCGTAGTTTTTGTTATCTGACATTTGACCTAGTTTTAACAAAATGGCTGTCTCATTTTTTTATGCAATTGGGAAAAAGGGGACATGGGGGGGGCTAGTTCCCCTCCAATGTCTTTTGACTCTCTAAAACTTAACTAGATCTTTTGATTTCCAATCAAATTATCCCTCCCTGAAGTTCATACTAGTATCCCTTGCATAAAAACCATATATGCACCAAGGGCATAACTTCGAACGTCTGTCCCCAGGCCCTGAGGGGCCGCACTGACACCGGAGTTTTTCGTATCTGTCCTTTTAACTATATTTGACAAAAGGGTTATCTCAAAATTTTTATCCGGTGGGTTTTAGGAAAAGGGTAAGGGGGGGGGGGTCTACTTGCCATCAGATCTCTTTTGAATCTAAAAAAATGAACCCGAACTTTCTATTTCCAATTAAATGTGCCCTATCTGAAGTTTATACGAGCATCCCTTTCATAAGAAACATATATACCCCAGGGCGTAACTTACAACGCCTGCCCGGGGGGGGGGGGTGTCGACACCAGAGTTTTTACGATCAGACCTTTGAAAATTTTTTAACAAAATGGCTATCTCAAAACTTTTATCGGATGCAAATGGGGAAAAAGGAGCGTGGGGGGATAATTGCTCTCCAATCTCTTTTGACTCTAAAAACTGAACTAGAACTTTCAGTTTTTAGTCAAATGAGCCCTCTCTGAAGTTTTACAAGCTTCCCTTCCATAAGTACCATACATCCCCAGGGCTTAACTTACAAAGCCTGCCCTCGGGGCCTTGTGGGTTGTGTTGACCCCGGAGTTTTCGTTATATGATTTTTGAACTATTTTTGAAAAAATGACTATTTAAAAGTTCTTATCGGATGGGTTTGAGGAGAAAAGGAGTAAATGGGGGGGGGGGGTAGTTGCCCACTGATCTTTTGACTCTTAAAAATTGAACTAGGACTTTCACTTTCCAATCAAATGAGCCCTCTATGAAGTTTATACGAGCATTCCTTCCATGTGAACCTTGTATGCCCCCAGGGCAGAGCTTAAAACACCTACCCCCGGGCCCTGGGGGAGGGGGTTGCGTCGACACCGTATTTTTTGTTATATGAGCTTTGAACTATTTTTAACAAAATGGCTATCTCAAAATTTCTATCGGCTGTATTTAGGGAAAAGGTGTTGGGGGAAAGGCGTTGGAGGGATGTATGCCCCTGATCTCTCTTGACTCTTAAAATGTGAACTAGAACTTACAACTTTCAACCATATGAGGCTTCTCTGAAGCTTTTACGAGCATTCCTTCCATAAGAACCATAATTACCCCTAGGCTATAACTTATAATGCCTGCCCCAGGCCCTGGGAATTGTGTCGACACTGGAGTTTTTGTTATTGATCTTTAAACTATTTCTAACAAAATGGATATCTCAAAAATTTATCGGATGCATTTGGGGAGGTAAGGTATGGGGACGAGGCTAGTTGCCCTTTGATCACTTTTGACTCTTAAAAAAGGCACTCATTCTTTTCAATAAAATGGGCCCCCTCCGAAGTTTTTGCGACAACCCCTTCCATATGAAGTGCCTCTGTGAAAAAATACATATTTAATAATAAAAATAAAACATTGGAGCCGTATGGCTTTAACCATAGGCAACACTATAGCTTTGCATTTGATTTGAAAGCTATGTTTCTCGGGATGTTTTAAATAGAAACTCCTCCCTATTAAGAAAATCAGCGATAGCCTATGGCGTGACGTTGTTTTTACTTAAATTTGGGTATTCACTCCAGAAAGGAAAACAGGCATGGGATCGGGATCTCCTTACACTCAGATAAATTTAAATTTTAGCTTGTAGGAATAAGCAAAAGAAAAAAGATAAGAAAGAAGGTGTTTTGCATAATTTTTTTTTTTAAACAGCAGTAGGATCGATCTGGGCGAGCTGAAATTTTAAGTATACATCTATTTGCCACACATTGAGTTTGTAGAAAAATGTAACCTCACATTCACTAAAAATTTACCAGCAGATGCGACAAAATGAGCAAAAGAATCAGGTGAATTCTAATTTTCAATATAAACAGATTAACAGTACCAAATAAACAGAAACTCATGTTCTTGAAGTTAAAATTTGGGTAATTGCGATCTTGGATATGATTTCCCGTCATGGATGTGATTTGCAGAATATTTTCTGTGCGTTTTTATGAAGTTAAATGCCTAGTTCAGATTTTGTTTTCTGGAAATCACTAGCAAAACTTAGAATTATCGTAAACTTGAGTGTTATCGTGAAATTGATTGTGAACAATTTTTACTCATGCATGTTTAGCCTGATCCGACAGACAATGTCTAAGGGAGACCGAGGCCGATAGTTGGTAGGTCTAATTTCTGGGCCAGCTATCCCCAATAACAAAGAGTCAAAAAGACTCCAGATATGATCTTTTTTGTATGTGTACTTTTATTGAAATTCATCCATTTCAATCTCTTTGCAACTACTGGAAGTGGGGATTCGAGGGCAGCAAACACTTTCACCATTCAAAATTAAACGGCAACAAGTTTAAAAGTGTACTGGCGTGCTATTTGTCAGGACAGCATTCAGTTGTTGATTGCAATGGCTTCATCTGATCTTGACCCGGCTTTTCAAAAAGCACTGGTGCTATTGCATTCAAAATCAAAAGATTCAGCTGAACAAATGAAAGCCTTATTAGAGGACTTCTTAAGACTCAAGACAGGGAAAGAAGTCAAAGTGAAGTTGCCAGTGAATCCTCCTGCCAAGCTTGTAATAACTTTGTTTAAAATATGGAGATACCCAATATTAAAATAGAAGTTCACTAAAATTCAAGTGAAAAATTTTAATCATAGAAAATAGTTATGTTAGGCTAGGTGAATGATGCTTTCAACAATAGATGCAGCCTAAACTTTAACCTAAATTACTATCTGGGAATGTTTTTTGAAGTACCTATTGGTAACACTCTATTTTATGGCATTTTTTACCTTATATATTAGAATGGCCTAACAATAAAGTAGGTCAGTAGGAGGACAGCATTTAAGGACACTAGGAGGTATGAACATTGGGGAATGTTTTTTTTGTGCTCCATTTATTTTGGCATTCATTTGTCCACCATGCTTTAGAAGTGTGCTTAGGGATTGTTTTCCTGGTTGTTGTCTTGAGTATAGCATGATTAGCTATATTTGTTAGTATGGATGCCAAAACTTCAGAATGTGTGTCAGCTGTTACAAGTGAAATATATGATCCCTAGGTGAGACTTATCACTTCATCATTAAGCTTATTTTTGAACATAATCCAATTTGCTTTTGTGTTAATATATTTTGGGGTCAATTGTGGAAAAGTTGTCACTTTTGGGGTTAAAATATATATTTATATTTGGAGGGGCAGCAACTTCTAATTCAGTACTATTTAAGATCAACATTTCAATAAACTTACCAGCTTTATTTGCTGGCTAATCCCCCCACAAAAGGCTTTAGGCATTAAAATCTCCACAAACAATTATGTTTTTCAGTATATTAGAATTACTTATATTTAACTGAAGAAGTCCATGCCATCTATAGTTTGGCCATTATTTTTTATTAAAGCTTTTTGCAAGTTTTGGTATTATACAGCCAAATATTAAGTTCCATTCTATCAATATCACTTAAAAAATCTAGAAAGTTTATGCCACAAAATTTGATGTTATTATTTATTATTAAAGTAATACCACTTCCTTTTTTCTCTGATGACCTATCCATTCTCAAGATAGTATGTCCTGGGGACTTTATTAGTTGGTTTTTGGTCAGGGTTTCCTGAAGGCAAGTGATATCAATTGATTTATTATTCATAAGAAAAGATATTAGTTCATTTAACTTATTTTCTGAAAGTGATATTACATTCCACTGAAGTGTCAAGATATGCTGCTTTGTTGCTTTAGTTTTCATATGACTGTGTGTCAATGGTCAGCATTAGTATGAGTAAAGCTTGAATAAGCATGTGATTGGGTAGGTAGATGTTTGCCAATTCATTTATGATTTTGCTTTCTGTGGCTGTTGTAGGCTTGTGGACTGAACTGCATTAGAGTTCATATAAGAGTCATATATTAGGTGTTAGCTTGTTTGGTTTTTCATTCAGCTTGTTATTAATCAGGGGATTAATTCCCCTTTGTTTTGGTGGGTATATAGCCAGAATTTCATAAATAGTGGGAGAGAGATCCATGAAGTGGGAGACTATTTGAAATGTGCTGTTTTGTTGCTTTAGTTTTTGTAGGACTGTGAGTCAATGTTTAGTTTTGCTAGGAGTACAGCAAGATACTTTTTTGCTTGAATAAGCATGTGATTGGGTAGATGTTTGCCAATTCATTTATGACTTTTGCTTTCTGTTGCTGTTGCAGGTTCATGGACTGAACTGCATTAGAATTTAGTATGAAGAGGCATTTATTAGGTGTTAGCTTGTTTTGGTTGTTTATCCAGCTTGTCATTAATTAGAAGATTAATATCTGGTACTGCTTCTGAATCATTTCTGCTTGGGAGGGATGGCCAGACAAACCTCTTTTCATTGGATGTGGAGGCTAGTTGGCTCAGGCTTGATGATTCTCTCCAGTAGGAATGGGAGCTGGGATGTTTTGAGGAAGGAGTCTTGTGGGGGGTGCTTGTTGCTTTGAGTAGGTTGGGGTTGGGCGTTCTGTGAGTGAAATTATTTGGTGGTTTCATAAAAGGTTGGGCTCCAGAGCTGCAAATACATAAGGTATAGCTTTCTGTGTTGCTATTTGAATTATTAGTGGTTGTTTTTTTACATGGAGGGCATATTGTTTTATTGAAGAATCATGGGGGCCTTTACAGTTTATATGTTTAGGCTGATCATTTTTACCATTTGCCATTGCTTTGGGATGGGAACTTTTACATTTACTGTCGGTTTATAGGATTTCACTGTATTTTTTTTTGTTGTGTGTCCTAGTTTTAGACATTTTTGGCATTGGATTGGTTTTGGCTTGTAGGGCTTGCAAGGTTTTGTTGCCCAAAGAGGAATATTTGGCCTGGGATATTATTTTTTTCCTCTAAGTGTGAATAAAAAAACTTGCTTGACTTTTGGTAATTAGCATCTGGTTTACCCAGTTGGGTTACATTTGCAACTGGGATTGGGTTACCAGTTCTGTCAGAGAGCCCTCCCTGTAGCTCCTGAATTGGTATTTCCAGAGGGATATTATACACAAATATTTTAGATGGGTAGTGGTTTGGGGTTCATAGAGCAGCCTTTATTGGGATGTTAAGAAGGGTTTTAAGTTAAGTAGTATCTCTGCTGATTTAGAAACTTGCAGAGCTATTAGCTAAGATCCATCATGGTGGATGTTTAAAAAAAACATTGATTTTAACAATTTGGAAATTGCAACCTTTATTAGAGTTATCTTGTTTGTCTCAATGAGGGTATCAGGAGAAATTTTAAGTACATTCTAAGGTTTTGTGAAGGATGAGTTGTAGCAAGGGGAGGGGAATTATTTTTGATTGAGGAGTTTTTTTCCCCAATCAGCAAGAATATCAGTAGCATCCCCCACAGTTTACCATTCTTGATCAACTGATATCTTGAAGCATCAACACTTGGTGCAATCAATTTTTTTCTTTTTTTAGCAATTGTGTTCAAGTGACCTCTTTCTGGCAAAATTATACAACTAAAACAAGGATTCTCCTGAATTTCTTTGCTTAAAGAGTTCACTAACACCATCCCTTTCTCGTCTGTAGCTGAGAAACACAGAATCTTGACTCCCTCAAGACACAATGGGTTGTCAATTTCTTTTATGAACTTGATTTTATATTTTTCTTCAGCAAATGGTAAATACTTGCTTCCTTTGTTGGGATGGGTAGCAACACACATGCCAAACTTAACTTTAGAGCAGATTAAGGCTTGGTAATAATAGAAGATGGCTGACTTCTGATGATCTGTTTGATTACACCCAGCATTTGCATGAGCTTTGCTGCAATTGTCTAAGCCTGATCAAATTTGAGCTCTCTGTCTACATGAACTCCAGGATCCCTCTCAGAATTGCTTGGAAGGAGGTGATGTTGTGATCCATCTGCTGAAACCATGCAGTACTGCTGCATCTTTTCTTTGCCAAAATGTATTGTATTACACTTCTTGATATTAAACTTCAGATGTCACAGTTTATAGCAAACTGTAAGTAAGGAGCAACTTGGCTCAGTAGTAATCAAAACTTGGTAAAAAAGGTAATTTTCATAAAAATAGAAACAATAGAGTGAATTTGCCTGGTATTCACTCTTTTTTCACAATTTTGACACAGTCATTTGATTCATCATAGTTGAGAGGTCTGATAAAAAGCCACGTAGACCTTTCCCAATTTAGTGGCAGCATTTCCTGTTACGAACAATTTAAACATTAATACCAAATTCTACAAAATTTTGGGTTGAGGAACAGGCATCCCACCACCATATAAAGAATAACTTTTGTTCCATTTTAAGTTGTAATCTGGCTCCTTACTTTCAGTCAAAAAACGTTGTTTTTTCCCCCATGTAAAATTTCCCCTGGAAAATTCCATCCTACCCCCCCCCCCCCCAGGAAAGTTCCAGATTAAGTTCTTCTAAAAAAATATCCATATATTTCTCAATAACACATACAATAAGTGAATAACGGCAAATTTCATAGCTTACAGCCCTTTCCCTGTGAGCTGCAGGCATGCCATCTCCAAAGGCATAGTTATTGGACCTCTCAACTATGATGAAACAAATGACTATGTCAAAATTTTGATCAAATGTCTTTGGGGGAAAAGGGGCTAGTTGCCCTCCAATGCTTTTGGTTACTTAAAAAGGACAGTAGAACTTTTGGTTTCTGTTCAAATGAGCCCTCTCTTGATCTTCTATGACCATTGGGTGTATACAGTCACCTCTGGGGGGGAAAACAAATAAACATAAATCCTTGACCTTTCTCCTGGCAAAAAATACAAAAGTCCACATTTTTATAAAGGTGAACTTGAAACCTCTACAGTTGGGCTCTCTAATATGCTGAATCTGATGGTGTGATTTTTTTAAAGATTGCTTGATTTTTTGGGGTTGGTCCTCCGCCCCCTTTTTCGAATATCAGGCAAAGTTACTCTATTGTGTCAACTTTTATGAAAATTCTCTTTTTTAGAGTTCTGATTACTATTTAGCCAAGTTGCTCCTTACATACAGTTTTCTGTAAACTGTGGCATCTGAAGTTCAATATCAAGAAGGGTAAGACAATACACTTTGGCAAAAAAAAAGATGCAGCAGTACTGCATGGCTTTAGCAGATGGATCACAACATCACCTCCTTCCAAGCAATTCTGAGAGGGATCCTGGATCTGGTCGGGCTTAGACAACTGTCCTAAAGCAGGAGTTTAACTGGTATGTACTGCAGAGCCAGGCGGTTTTCTGCCTTGCTGGCACCTGAAATTTATATGCTACTTTGGAATTTGTTTCATTGTTAGTTCCCTGGCCTCACGGGGGGTGCTCTTGGAAAATCCTTCTTTTCTTGATCCAGCAGATTGTTGCTTCACACATATGTTCAAAGACCAATTTTTTTTTTCATTTATATGCCATTATTTAGCTACATATATAAGGATGTAGTTATCACATGAGTTAGTTATCAAGTCAAGGGCAATACAGGTCCAGAAGACCTTAAAGCTCTCAAATAGATTAAGATTACTTCTATAGGATATAAATTTGGCAAAAGGGAAACATTTTTGATTGCCAGATTATCTTTATCCTCTTGAAAATTATACATATCTGATCATCATAGGATACTAATGTAACAAAGTTGGAGTTGTCTTCAATTTCCTATTTTTACTTTGTGCTTATAACCAAAATTTTCACATCCTGTTTGTTTTACAGATAGCCAAAACAGGCGGTATTCCAGTAGTAGATCAGGAACTGAAAAGAAAGTCAGAAAAGGTATCTATTTTATTTGTTGAAATTATCATAAATTAATCTTCCAGTTGAATCATATTTCAGGAGAAGAGAGGGAAAGGGGTTACACAAATATAAAAAAAGTGCTAAAATTTTATTTTGTTTTTGGCAGTGTTTATAACCACAATTAACCTTCAATCTATAAATTGATCTGACATTTGTTTATGCAAAACCTTGATCAAGCTGTAATGTGTAAATCTCTTCTAATTTTAATATATTTTCGCTGAACTTTTTTTGGCTTATAATGCTAGTGTGATTTAATTCTCTAAATTGTAAGCAACAATAGAATTGATATACTGTCTATAATTTAGGGACATATCAAGGATTGAATTTTTCCTTTTTTATGTGGGAGGGGTGGGGGCTTTTTTGCCACTTAATACTTTGAATTTTGTACTTTTATACATTTTTTTTTACACTTTGACAAGGTTTTTTATGTGGGAGGGGTGTAGGACATGGGACTTGGGACAGCCCCCTATAGACATATAGAAGTCTGTATCAAACTTTTAATTGCAATGGTGAATAAAATAAAATCCTGAATATTTCTGTTTCACATCCAGACACTTTTAGGAAACAAAGAAGGAAAACTTGAATAAAGCAACTGTGACATACAAGAAAATAATAAGAAAGGATAAGATAACACTATAAAGAGAATAACAGAGAAAGAGAAAAAGTTCATATATAAAAAAAAACTTATAATTATTTTTCAAAAATGTTGTGAATTCTTTTTAATTATAACATAGTGCACACAAATACATCTCAAAAGGAGGTACTCGAGCTGAATCAATAGTAGTGCACAAATTCAACAGAATCATTTTGTGCTGGAATAGATCGTGATTTTGTTTGATGTATGTTCTATTATTAGTCCAGCCTGATGAGATTATCAGATTGAGCTTTTTTGCACAGTGTAATAGTATTACAATTTTTGTTGAGTACTTCTGACAAGCAACTAGAAAATTTTGTCACTTGTATTTTCTTTATATAGAATGTATTCCACCATTTTAAGTTGTATTCATGGATATTATAGTTTTTATTCATTTTTTTTGTTTGATAAGGGTCTTTGACAATCTGTAACTAGCTAAAGCTGTTCCCACAACTGACTTTCAAGATAGATAAAGTTAAAAAGATACTTCTCATCATATTTGTAAGAACTAATATTAATAGTTCCCTGGAACGTGACTGGCTTTATCACATCTTTTTTAACGAAGTTTTTCAGATGTGAATTCTTCTTCTTTTTTTCTCTTGTTTTCTTTTTGTGCAGTTTTTTTCTTTTCCTGCTGTTTTCTTTTACATTTTGTTTTTTTCATTTTAATTTGTCTACTTTTTTGTTGGTAAAGGTCCTAAATTCTTTAGTTGACTAATAGCTGCTTCACAATTAAACTATAAGAAATATCTGTGATTGTTTTTCATTTTCTTATGTTTTAGTGATTCTATTTTTATTTTTAGTCTAATATTTTTTATCTTTTCTTTTAGGTTTTAGTTGTTTATTTTGTCTTTCTGCCGGAAGTGAAACCAAAGTATTTGTATGATGGTTTTATTTATTTACTCTCAGTATTTATAATTTTAGAAACCCAATAAAAGTGGGCTCTTGTTTTAGGCCAATTATGAAAGAAAATGTTTACAAAAGACAGTCTTGTGTAAAAGGCTTAGAAAACATAATCTGGAGGCTGTGTTGTGAATAAGAGGCATAAATTTAAGACATCTTTTAACCAATACCCCTTAGGTCCCACAAGTTCTTAATTTGGTCATGTTTTGTTTAATCTGAATACTTTTCATTTTCTGTAGATATATAGGTTCAATTTGTTTTTACTCTTATACTGTTGTCATCTTTTTATATATAGATTTATTGTTTCCTTTTATTAATTCTTTCCCCTTATTTTTACTGTTATGCTGTTGTCATCTTTTTAAATATAGATTTAATGTCCCTTCTCTCGCCTTTTTTTTACTATTAAATTTTTTTTTCCTATTTTGCTATAATTTACTATTATTACTTCTTTCCCCCTTTTTTTACTATTGTGCTGTTGTCATCTTATTGCATAGATATTTAATGTATCTTCTTTCTCCTTTTTTAGAATGAAGATCTATTTGACGTACCACTATCTCTGAGGGATAATAAACGATTAAAATTGGATGAGTCTTCAACCAAAAAAGCTACAGTTGCAGAAGAAGCAGACGACCTTGTCTCTGAAATAATGGATTTTGCCTGTCTTGTCTGCAAGTAATTGCCCTTTTTCTTAGAAAATGAAGGGGTTCTTTGTCCTTTTTATTTTAGTAGAGGAACAAGACAGGATTACCAGAAAAAGGGTTTGAAGTGTAGCCGTCTACCCATGAATCCCAGAGTATATTTACTGGGGAGGAGAGTTAAGTTAGGAATAATGCGCAACTCAATCTATCCTGTTATGATTATTTCCAATTCGAGTCTCTTAATTTTCTCAAGCGTTACTCAAGACTGTCCAAATTGATCATAAATCTGTCTTTCAAATGGCTCTATTAGTGATTCAAAATTCTTTATGTTAGATTTTGAGGCATTCTCTTAGATGCAAATCCATTTTTTAAGTACAACATACATTTTGGTAAAAAGAAAGTTCTGTAGGAATTTTGCCATTCCAAGCAACCTTAAACGTGTTGTCTGTGGTCCAATTCTAGAAATCCTCTTTCGCTCCAAAATTAAGTTTTACATCTCTTATTTCCTGATCAAATTCTTGTCAACTTTTTCTTCCTTTCTGAGTCTACTTTCCAATGTTCATAATACAGCTAAACATTTTATTATGAAAGCAAGCCCATGGGTACCCCAAGTTGTATTGGTAATTTTCCAGAGTGGAACCAAGTGCTAGGGTTGATAAAAAAAAATCATCAAGGCCATCTAGCATTTGGTGTCTTGCCATTTTCTCAAGCTTCTCAAGTGCATTTTCCTCAGAAGCTGAGATCAAACACTTACAATTACAATGAAAAAATGCCAAACAATAGAAGGTGTGGATTTTTTTTTTTTTGTCAACACTAGCGCCAGTTTTCGATCTTACAAGTTGCCTATACTCTTTGTACTGAATACGAGTCACTCCGTAATCCTTATTGCGGATCTTTTATTGTCTTGTAACCTACCCTGCAGGAACCCATTGGTCAGCTCCACGGGGACCCTTACCAAGGCCTGCCCAATGCCCTTAAATGTACTCTGTTTCTGTTCATTATTCTTATTTTATTTCCAAAAATTTACATCCAACTTATATTTCGTTCACTAACTTAGTAAGACCTGATTCGAGTCTGTTAATTACCTATCACATTATTTGGAATAGACTTCCTGGGTCATCTCGTGAGATTCACTCTGTTACAGTTTAAACAAATAAAATAGTTTAGTGGTGGTTCTGGCCTGGGGCAAAATCTTGATTAAAGCCTTCTCCCCCCTCTCTGTCTCCCAAAAATTTTCAGGCTAAATTTTAACAATATTTTCATTTATCAACAAAATTTGAATACGGTCTTTTAAAGTCGTTCTACTTATTTTTGTTTTCTAGAAATGGTGATGAATATGGGGGAGGGGGGGGGAATGAAAGTTTTGGATCCAATTTTGCTTATATTTATTGTCAATTGCGCCCTCTACTTTGTTTTAAATTAAATAAAATTGCAAAAATTATACCATGATTATAACCATTAGATAATTTATTTTAGATTTTGTGCCCCTAAAATTTCTGCGCTCCTGGCAAGCGCCCCCTCTGTCCCCACCCTAAAAGTGTCCCTGAAATAGTAATTAGTTATTATTAAATTTTTATTAGTTTTTTTTATTTCTTCTTATCCGGTTTTGATTATATAGGGCTTTTCTTTCTTTTTTCGCATTTTAAATATTAACTAGTTTGTAAGTGTTACTAAGTTCAATTGTGGGCTTCCGTATCCTCGCGAGACATTAAGAATGTTCTCCCAATCAATGATCCCAATTCAGACAAATTTAGGAAGGGAGGGGTAAATTGTTTTGATTTTAGAAATGTAGATACAAAAACGAGTTCCAAGTATAGGAGTAATTTGCATCCCTGTTCTCCAAATTGATAAGGCCTCCCCAGACTGCTGCCCCTGCTGTCAGTGTGAACAACAAAAGGAATTGATAAGAGCCATGGTTAATTTTAGAATAATTTATGAATATTTAAGTAATTGCAAAAGGAATAATTAAGCTATAACTGTTTTGTTTTCTTTATCATTTTTCCTTTCTTACTTTGTGGTGTTGAGTATACATATTTTTTTTTTTTGACTCTTTGCTCTTTTTGTGGCTTTCTAATTATCAACTATCTTGAAAGCGTTATTAGTTCAGTTAGGTGATCTGCATGCTTATGGGACCTCTTGAATGTGGTCTTAATCGGTGGCCGCAAGTCCTAAAAATTTAGGCAGATTGGGGGGAAAAGATAGTTTTCGATTTTTTAGAACCACGGAACAAAAAAGGTGTTTCAAAATTTAGGGGAACAATTTCCGCTCTTGCTCCCCAAATTGGTGAATTCAGATTGGCGCCCTTCCTATCAATGCAAATAACACAAAAAATGGATAAGAGCCATAATTAATTTTAGAATAAGGAATGATTTGTGAATTAGTAGTATAATTGACAGCATAAGCAATAATTAAGCTATGATTATATTTATTGTTTTAAATACTATAGTTGCTTCACCTGATGATGTTTTTCTGCAGCTAAAATCTAGAAGTCTTCGTATACAATAATGGTCTATAAGTCTTCATTGTCTAACCCTCACTGAGGTTATAAACAGGGGGAAGGTAAAACTGGGGGAAGGAAAAACTGGGAGAAGGAAAAAGGGGGGAGTGGCTCAGATTTCCAATGGACTGGTCTTCCATTTTTTTGTTGCGACTCTCCTTAAAAATTTGTTAGAGGTATGTTTTTAGACCCGCTTATTGTATTCTTTTCTCAGGGGACTGGATGTGTCATCTGGGAATCAGTTGGTTGAGTGTAGGGAATGTAGCGCCCTTTATCATCAAGAGTGTCACAAACCTCCCATCTCGGAACAAGACGTCTTGGCTTTCACTTGCACGGCATGTTTACGGTCCCCTAAGAAACTGGTACGTTTCTCCATCTTGTTTTTTATTGTTTGTCTTTCTCCTTCATCTATTTTTTACTCTTCCTCCCCCTTCATCCTCTGTCCATTTACTCTCCCTTCCCTTTCTTTCCATTCTTCCATTTCTATCCTCCTTGTTCCTGCTCTGTATTTTCCAATAGAGTTCCTCCTCTCGCTTTATCATTCTCTTACCTTCTCACTTGTTGTTGGTATAATTTTTAATGTATTCTTTTGATGACAAAAGGGGTTGTGGAGCGACGTGTCATGTACACTAGCTAAAAACATTATTATTGTAGATTTTTTTTACGTGTAGAATTGTTCGTAATAGGTTTGTATTATTATGGACAGCTTGCATTGAATACTGTGTAGACCTAAATCTGCGTATACAAATATTTAAAACATAATACCTCTGTGAAATATTATGTAGAAAGTAAAATATTATATAAAATATTTAAATAGTAAAACATTTTATATTAAATGCTTATTAACTAAATACTTCATTTCAAATATATAAAAAATTGCTTTTGATTTTATATGCATAGATATTGTTATTTTAGATTGTTATTATGTAGATAATGATTATTAATACATTTATATTACTATAGATTGTTTGTGTCGAATGCTGCGTAGATCTGAGTCTTTATATATTTATATTTCTTATATGCTATTTATTAAAGTATTTGTATAAATACTTGAAGTAAGAATTTTAAATATTTCATTAAATAAGTTATTATATAAAGTATTTAAGACATTAAAATATTTTATATTAAATGTTTAAAATACTTGGCGAAAAGGCTGGACTTCTATTTACATGATTTTGTTTAAATAATTTATTTTCTATAGAAAAATATTTGTAATTGATTTTATGTGCATGGATATTGTTATTGATGATTATTATTATGTATAAGATTATTTACACCATAAATTAAAGGGGGATCAACACACTAATACGGAAAAACGATGAAATAATAGTCCTATAGTATCAGTATAAAAGAATTGACAATTCAGCCCTTTTAATATACATATACCTGGCTTTTTCGTTTATTACTTCTGTTTTTTTTTTGTAAAAATTAATAATTTTACCAAGGTTTTATTAATATTATTCAGGGACAGAAAACTTCTGGTGCATCAGGAATCAAACCTTCGAAGTCCGATGCTATGTCTTCAATTTCTACATCTTCTTCTGGAAAGGATCTAAGCTATAAGAAAAGCGAAAAAGATAAGGTGATATGGGTATATTTACTTTTTTTTTAGTTTATGTATAAACTGATGGATTATCGAGATTTTCTGATGGAGGTACTGATTTAGAACGGATTAACATTTTCTTGTTTAGCTGTTTTTTTTTAGTTTTTCTCTTTTTTTCTGTCTTCTCTTGTCTTTTTGTTCTGTATTGACACTTTCTCTCCTTGCTATATCACTCAGTGTGATCTGTTTTATTCCTCGAAATATTCAGATCATTTTTGATTTGTTATTGTGTTTTTCATCTTATGTATATTTATTTTCATATGAAGCATATCTATCTATATAAAAATAAGTTGTCTGTGGATCTGTGGATCTGTGGATCTGTGGATCAGGTGACGTCATGTTTGTCCGCATATGACGTCTGAATTATTTCACACTAATACAAAAGAAGAAAAAAACTAAAAAAGGTAAAAACTACAAAAAAAACTAAAAAGAAAAAAAAACTAAAAAAGCTAAAAAACTAAAAAAAACTAAAAAAAGGTAAAAATCTAATAACTAAAAAAACTGAAAAAAATAAAAAAAGGCAAAAACTACAAAAAAAATAAAAACTAATAAAAAAACTAAAAAAGCTAAAAAACTAAAAAAACTAAAAAAAACTAAAAACTAAAAAAGAAAAAAACTAAAAAAAAGGAAAAAACTGAAAAATAAAAGAGAAAAAGAAAACTAAAAAAATATGAATAAATATATATAAAAATAAGTTGTTTGTGGGTTATGTCTGTCTGTCTGTCTGTCGAGTGACGTCGTGTTTGTCCGCATATAACGTCTGAATTATTAAAAAACAAAAAAAAACTAAAAACTAAAAAAGAAAAAACTAAAAAAAAGGAAAAAACTGAAAAATAAGAGAAAAAGAAAACTAAAAAAATATTAATAAATATAAAAAATATAAATATAAATATAATATAAATTAGCAATCAACAAAGCACCGAGACACAAATGACGACCGGGACACAGGGAGTATAAATGACGACCAGGACATAAGTAAAAAAAAAAACTAAAAAAACTAAAAAAATGGTAAAAACTACAAAAAAACTAAAAACTAATAAAAAAACTAAAAAATCTAAAAATCTAAATAAACTAAAAAAGAAAAAAAAGAAAAAAGGAAAAAAATAAAGGAGAAAAACAAAACTAAAAAACGAATGTATATACAGACCGGGACACCGGGATACAAATGACGACCGGGACACAGGGAATATAAATGACGACCGGGACACAGGGACACAACTACAATGGGGAAGCCGGGGGGCACAGGGGGATATAAATGACGACCGGGACACCGGGACACAAGGAATATAAATGACGCCCGGGACACTCAAAGAGAAATCACAGACTGGAACACCGGGACACAAATGACGACCGGGACACAGGGAATATAAATGACGACCGGGACACAGGGACATAACTACAAAGGGGACGCCGGGGTGCACAGGGGGATATATAAATGACGATGGCGACTCAGGGAATGGTCGATTAGCAATCACCATCAACAAAGCTCAAGGGCAATCATTAGAATCATGAGGTATAGATCTGAATACGGATTGTTTTCCCATGGACCATTATATGTTGCATGTTCAAGAGTCGGTAAACCTGACAATCTATTTATATGCACAGACAATGGGACAGCAAAGAATGTTGTATATTCGCAAGTTTTACGTAGTTAAAAACATATATATATATATATATATATATATATATATATATATATATATATATATATATATATATATACATATCTATCTATCTATATTCACAGGTGGGACATAGGGACACAACTACAATGGCGCGTAACTAATATGGCGCGTAACGACTTACGCGCGCGGGGGGGCTTGGGGGGGGCGCGAAGCGCCCCCACCAACTAGGTGTTGGGGTGGCGCGAAGCGCCACCCCAATAGCTAGTATATTATATATATATGTATTATTACATGTGACATATATATTGTAAATTAATATAATAAATAAATATTGGCTCAGAGCCAATAATTTGTAGGTATCAGGATATATATACATACATGTATCGGTTGATTTCGCCTTTGGGGCTTTACAATGAGTACTTACGGACAAAAAGCGTTGCCACTGTCTCCTGAAATACACCTTAATTTTTTGAAAAGACAATCTGACTCTCCAAAAGCTTCCCAAAAATTAGCATTTTTTATTTTTTGTTAAAATTGGTGTTTTTGAAAACGTAAATTTCTCGGGAGAATTCTGAGAACTTGATTCAATTTTGGGAAATGTGGGGATAGTGCTTTGGCTTACAAAACTTAAATTTTTATATTGTAACCAGCTCTTGATATTTTGTATTTCAAAATGCCAAAATAAAAAGCAGCAAAATATCATCTAAAAATTAGCAAATTCAAATTTGCTACCAACCAGCAATCAGCCAATGGTAGCCAACTGTTAATATTTTCTGCTTATAAGAATCCGTCGAGTCTTTATTTGTAGAACAGAAGTTTTTAAACCAGGAATTAATTTAACAAAAAAGTGTTGAAATCAAGAGCTAATTAGACACGTATTTATTCATTAAATAGGGATGGAATGAGTTGATTAATTTGCACCCTTATTAGTCAATTAATTAATTCGCTAAATATGCAAAATAAATAGCAAGTGAATAACTGTAGTAAAGTTTTGGAAAACATCATGGTAATCGTCTGATTTCCTGGATGAAGACCCCTCCCTCTTGTTCAAAAACCCTAAGAACGAAACTAGGAAGCAGTGAAATTGGTTAATGCACCTACAACGTTTATTGTGTGAAGTTCCATATTGGGGATGACCATAGGCTGCAAAATGTGATCTTTTTTTTTTATAGATCATTGAGGTAAAGATAATAGACAGGGTTTAGAAATGTAGACAGACTATATAAGTATGTATTTTAAAGGAGGAATTCTTGCAATTATTTATTCATTTCTTTTGCATATAATATGGTTATTTTTCAAATTTAGTATTTGCTAATAGGTCAGTGAGGCAAATGAGAATAGACAGGGTTTAGGATCTGGGTTTTGGAACCTGGTTTAGGGAACCCATTGGAACTTGGCAGAGGCATTGTAGTGAAATTTAACGCAGAAAGTACTCCAGGTTATTGAATCTGTTGGAATTCGGATCAATAGAACTAACAGAATTTTGCTGATAAAATATATCGAAATCTTACTCAGGGAAAAGGGCGCATAGACTGATACTCAACCTAAGGTCCTGAAATTTGCCGAAGGAATATACTGGCACTAGTTTTTTAGGGACTTTTTTGGAATTTTTCTGAGGGAATCTGCCGAGATTTGATGAAGAAAATGCAGTGGAACTTGACAGAAGCATAATAACTGAGCTTAGATTGATTTTGCTGGAAATTTGGTTGTCCAAACTAGAGTCCTGGACAAAAAAAAAATACTTTTTTTTGGTGCCTTTACGTTGAAAAATGTCTTTCTAGTATTTTCATTTAAAGAGTTAACAAAAAATAACAAGTATGTATTTTAAAGGAGGAACTCTCGCAATTATTTATTAATTTTTTTTGCATATAATCTGATTATTTTTTAATATTTTTAAATTTAGTATTTATCTATAGGTCAGTGAGTTAAATGAGGATAGACAGGGTTTAGGATCTTGTACTGACTACATAAGTATGCATTTTAAAGGAGGAAGTCTTGCAATTATTATTTTTTATTTTTTTTTAATGTATTACTTTTCATAAGCCAAGGAGGCGAATAAAAATAGACAGGGTTTAGGATCTTAGGTACACTTTAAAAGCATGTACTTTAAAGGAGGAATTCTCCCGATTATTAAGTCTTTTTTTTCTTTTTATTGAACAAAAATAGTAAGGCAGATGAGAATAGACAGGGATTAGGATTTTAGGTAGTCTATACAAGCATTTATTTTAGGAGGAACTTTCTTAATTATTTATTCGGTTTTTCATAAAATATGATTATTTTATAATTTTTTTTAGAATCTGACATTCTTTATAGGTGACCGAGGCAAATGACAATAAACAGACATTAGAGTTTTAGATACACTAGATAAGCAACTATTTTAAAAGTGGAGCTCTCGCGATTATTGGCTTATTTATATGACCTAATTATTTTTTCTTATGTTTCATTCTTTATGTTATATTCTCAACAAAATTATCCAAAAATTGAACTTTCAGTTAGTTTAAATGTATTTCAGTTGAAGGATAGATGGAATTCTTTAACGGAACTTATAAGGAACCCTCCCTTATTCCTCGTACCCAAAAATTTGGGCTTATTCTTGATTGCCCTGTATAGATGGAATTCTTTGACAGAACCTATTAGTAAGCCTACCTTATTCCTCGTACCCATAAATTTGGGTTTATTCTGGGGTGCCCTGTATAGGTTGAATTCTTTCATGAACTTATAAGGAACCCTCCCTTATTCCTCGTACACATAAATTTGGGTTTATTCTGGGATGTCCTGTATTGATGGAATTCTTTGACGGAACTTATAAAGAACCCTCCCTTATTCCTCGTACCCATAAATTTGCGTTTATTCTGGGGAACCCTGTGTAGATGGAATTCTTTAACGGAACTTACAAGGAACCCTCCCTTATTCCTCGTAAACATAAATTTGGGTTTATTCTGGGGTGTCCTGTATGGATGGAAATCTTTGACGGAACTTATAAGGAACCTTAAGAAATTCTCCCTTTTTCCTCATACACATACATTTGGGTTTATTCTGGGGTGCCCTTTATAGATGGAGTTCTTTGACGGAACTTACAAGGAACTTTCCCTTATTGCTCGTACACGTAAATTTGGTTTTATTCTGGGGTTCTCTGTATGGATGGAATTCTTTGACGGAACTTACAAGGAGCCCTCCCTTACTCCTCGTACACATAAATTTGAATTTATTCTGGGGTGCCCTGTATGGATGGAATTCTTTGACGGATCTTATAAGGAAATCTCCCTTATTACTCGTACACATAAATTTGGTTTTATTCTGGGGTACTCTTAGGAGGGAGATGGTTGCTACCTTATCCCTACAACATGTCAGTGAAAAAGTTTTGGTAGTCAAAACTTATCGAATGCATGTGAACTTGATGATGTCCATGGAATCTACCGGGTTTTTACCCATGGATTCCACTTTAACTTGGTTTAGAGAACCCATTGGAACCTAGCAGAGGCATTGTTGTGAAGTTTAACGCAGAAAGTACACAAGAATCGGTTGGAATTCGGATCAATAGAACTAACAGAATTTTGCTCATAAAATATATCGAAATCTAACTCTGAGAAAAGGAGCGTAAAGACTGATACTCAACCTCAGGTGCTGAAATTTGCCGAATGAATATACTAGAACTATTTTTTCTGGGAATGTTTGGAATTTTTCTGCGGGAATTCGTCGACATTTGACGAAGAAAAACAAGAGAAGCATAGTAACTGATCACTGGATTCTGATTTTTTTTTTTTTTTTTTTTTTTTTTTTTTTTTTTTTTTTTTTTTTTTTTTTTTTTTTTTTTTTTTTTTGGTGTCTTTACGTTGAAAAATATATTTCCAGTATTTTCATTCAAAGAGTTAAGAAAAAAACAACAAATTAGATGCCTTTAAACATTAAAAACTACATTTTAAATTCTTATGAAGTATTTTAATTAAGCTTTCTATTTAATCTTTTTCTTCTATAGTAAACCGTGTCATAATATTCTCCCTTCGTACAATTCAAACCAGTGGTGTCAATTCTCAAAAATTTCGTGGGGGGGATGTTTAATTAAATATATAAAAGGCATATTTCTCACATTAAAAAAAATCAATAAAATACCCAAAAACGCATTTTTCAAAATTTGGTGGGGGAGGGGCAAAACAACATGAGGTAAAGATTGCTATTGGTTGTTTAAAGGAGTGGTGGGCATGGTCTTGGCATAAAATATGACAAGCAAGAATTGTTTGGACGAAATGAGTCCTAAGTATAATGGAACATTAACTACAAAGTTTACAATGGACGAAATTGGGGGAAACAGACACTGAATTAGGACACTTTCGAAATTTTTTTTATTATATAATAAAATGTAATTCGCGTAAAAGTAAAAAACGATGGTTATGACGTAAAAAGGGGGGGGGGGGGTTATGACATGTACTATCGTTATAAACGAGCAATAATTGTATATATGTGTGTATGGGATTTTAATATGGATACATTCACCAATGGCTACCATACTCTTGTTAAAAAAAAAACTAGGTTCAGCGATGCTTATTTCATAATGACGAAAGACAAGCCAAGGTAAAACGAACGAAACAAATTGAAAATGGTAGTAATGCTGGTTGTATTTGGATTTTGACATGGATAAAATCATCAATGCCTGACATATCTTTTAAAATCAAAATCGAGACTAGATAAATCTTTGGAAGAAAAAGAAGTTTTTGTCCCACCACCTGAACAATTAAAAGAAACCAAGGTTCTGCAATTTGTCATTCATGATGACAAAAGACAAGCCGAGGTAAAACGAACGAAACAAATTGAAAATGGTAGTAATGCTGGTTGTATTTGGATTTTGACATGGATAAAATCATCAATGCCTGATATATCTTTTAAAATCAAAATCGAGACTAGATAAATTGTTGGAAGAAAAAGAAGTTTTTGTCCCACCACCTGAACAATTAAAAGAAACCAAGGTTCTGCAATTTGTCATTCATGATGACAAAAGACAAGCCGAGGAAAAACGAACGAAACAAATTGAAAATGGTAGTAATGCTGGTTGTATTTGGATTTTGACATGGATAAAATCATCAATGCCTGATATATCTTTTAAAATCAAAATCGAGACTAGATAAATTGTTGGAAGAAAAAGAAGTTTTTGTCCCACCACCTGAACAATTAAAAGAAACAAAGGTTCTGCAATTTGTAATTCATGATGACAAAAGACAAGCCGAGGAAAAACGAACGAAACAAATTGAAAATGGTAGTAATGCTGGTTGTATTTGGATTTTGACATGGATAAAATCATCAATGCCTGATATATCTTTTAAAATCAAAATCGAGACTAGATAAATTGTTGGAAGAAAAAGAAGTTTTTGTCCCACCACCTGAACAATTAAAAGAAACCAAGGTTCTGCAATTTGTCATTCATGATGACAAAAGACAAGCCGAGGAAAAACGAACGAAACAAATTGAAAATGGTAGTAATGCTGGTTGTATTTGGATTTTGACATGGATAAAATCATCAATGCCTGATATATCTTTTAAAATCAAAATCGAGACTAGATAAATTGTTGGAAGAAAAAGAAGTTTTTGTCCCACCACCTGAACAATTAAAAGAAACCAAGGTTCTGCAATTTGTCATTCATTATGACAAAAGACAAGCCGAGGAAAAACGAACGAAACAAATTGAAAATGGTAGTAATGCTGGTTGTATTTGGATTTTGACATGGATAAAATCATCAATGCCTGATATATCTTTTAAAATCAAAATCGAGACTAGATAAATTGTTGGAAGAAAAAGAAGTTTTTGTCCCACCACCTGAACAATTAAAAGAAACAAAGGTTCTGCAATTTGTCATTCATGATGACAAAAGACAAGCCGAGGAAAAACGAACGAAACAAATTGAAAATGGTAGTAATGCTGGTTGTATTTGGATTTTGACATGGATAAAATCATCAATGCCTGATATATCTTTTAAAATCAAAATCGAGACTAGATAAATCTTTGGAAGAAAAAGAAGTTTTTGTCCCACCACCTGAACAATTAAAAGAAACCAAGGTTCTGCAATTTGTCATTCATGATGACAAAAGACAAGCCGAGGAAAAATTAAAGGTCCAATGAAAAAATATAATTTTACAAAGGCAGTATTTCTAATTTAAGGTCTATTTGGACGTCATGACATCAAGAAAAGGCTTTAATTGTCTGTGTTTAGAAGACAAGCGACCGTGAGAATCCATATATAGAAGCCTGCCGCTCGCCATCGGGTCTTGGCGACGAAACTGCTGGGCTCCCGGCACTTACATAATACAAGGAAAAGTAAAAACAAAGCGTGATTATCACCTAAAAAATTGTCTTGGAATAGTTCTAAAATATGTCAAGACCACCTTTAGCTCTCATGTTTTGCATTTTCCATTTTCTGATTTGTAGGGGGGGAAATTTAGTTTTAGTGTATATAGAGATGTAAATGTCTTTTAAAGTTTCTCAATGTCTTTAATTTGTATTTTCAGCAGTCATCGTCAAGCTCTAAAAGTAGTAGCAGCTACAGTAGCAAGGTGGGACCACATTCTCCGAGTTCGAAAAGTAGCTCCTCTGGTAAGAAACTATTTTTCGGGCTGTTACTTATAGGCTGTTTTTTGTGAATCATGTAGTGATGCGTCTTTCTTTGATTTTTTTTTTGAAAACCAGGGGTGCAAATTCATGAAAATATAGGAGGGAGTGGGGGGGGGGGGTAAATAAAGATGCTAAATAATAGTATTTTTCAAAATATGGGGGTGGGAGCTTTTTTCAATGAAGTACCAAAAGATGGCTGTTAGTCAAAATCTAGATGGGGGGAGGGTGATTGTCCCCATTTTCCATCCCCAATTGATGCCCCACATGACAATCATTTATACTAGTCATGCCCGTTCCTCTGATTGCTTCCTTCTGAGTTTAGTATGTTAAAAACTCGGCTAAAAACTCTGTTTTTCAAAGCAAACTCTTCTTGAAAGGCAGTTACAGTTTCGTACTTTTGTAAAAAAAAAAGAAAAAAAAAGTATGCTTAAGCTTATTATTTAAATTAAGTAGGTGGTTTGGCTTTAAATTTGAGGGTACAAGTTTATCCAATTGACTAAAATATAGGAAGGGGGGGGGGGGTAAAAAATGAAAATACAAAACAAAGCTGTTTTTCATTCAGGGAGGGGTTATTTTTTTTACTAAAATCCAAAAATTATATAAATTTCAGGATTAAATTAGCCAGGGTTTTAAGGGTTAGATCAAAAGATAGGACCAAAATTAAAATTGGCCTAAAAGGTCGTGTTTTGAAAATTGATAACTGTTTCACGAATTCCATAAGAGTAAAGATTCTTCTTGTAAAAATGAAGTAAAACTTCATTTATTAACTTTGACTTCAAATATTGACTTGAAAAACTTATATGAGACATCGAGGACACTTTTGCTAGGGGCCTTAGATTGTTATTTTTTCTTACTTTAAAATGACGCTCCCTGTATGGAATTTCCTGTTAAGGGCATTTGGAGAATAGATCATTTCTTTCTCCTTATCAATACCTCCTCATCTCATTTTCCTGGAGAATCCCTCTAACATATTTTCTTTCAGTAAGTTACCCATGATCTAAGATAAAAAAAAATATGAATTAACGTTTGGTAATAAAGTAGAACATTTATTTTTCAAAATATCAATATTTCAGCAACGTTTGAAGTTAATGTTTTTCATTGCGCTTGCCCAAGTTGTCTAGCAATTTTTGACAAATTTAAGCTAATAAACAATTCAGAACGTAATTCATGAATGCGCTGAAAATAGGCAAAGGCTAACAGAATTCAAGGAAGTATGTAGAACGAATAGTTTGCAGATCAACGAAAGCAAAACAAAATCGTAATATTTAATCCGCTGAAACGAGATCTTGTTTGCCAAGATCTTGTTTGCCAAGCTCATTTGTTTTTGGTTGTATCGTCAGCTACAGTCCTAGGAGTTATTTTAAGCGTTGATTGCTCATTTAGTGTTCATGTTTAAGGGCTAGTCCAGAAAGGTAACTTTGCACTACGTTCTTTGATTTCAATGCGCCGCTTGGGTTCCATATTAGAATATGCATGTCCTGTCTGGGGGCCTCAGATTCATAATATTCAATATCTAAGTGATGATGTGGAGTCTCACAAAGAGTAGTTAAGATCGTCTTTGGAGAAAAATTTATAGATTGTAAGTCTGATCTTGAGTCTTTAAAGATTGAAGCTCGTAGGTTTCAGTTGATAATGCGTTTCGGGCAATTTCTCCTTGCTAACCTCAGCACCGACATTTTCTACCCTCTGCTGCCAACTCTGTAGTTAATACTAGAAGGAAGAACAAATTAGTGCAAGTACGTTGCAGAACAAATTGATTTAGCAATTCATTAGTGCCGTTTTTTTTTACCAGTGTTTAGAACAAAATGCCTTAGGACTAGTTTTGTAAATGACAGCGACATTTAGTTTGTGATTTTTATCTACGACTACGAAAGCTGTCTTTAAATAAATGATTTCTGATTCATGATAAATTTAAAAGGGGATCCGTTAATAGATTCGCTTTTCACAGAAAATGATGTCACATTTATGCTTCGTAAATTCATTTTGCAAATACGTTTTTTTTTCAGCTTATCGTTTCAATCCATGTAAGATATTCCTATAGGTTTTAAATTACGGAAAATTAATAGTCGATGCTTCAGCTAAATATTGTTTATAATATTATTTTTTTCGGTTTATAGCATTTTGAACAGCCTGAATAATCCATGGTTTTCTAGGGAACTTCGCCCTAGCCATTTTAGGTCTTCTAAGAGGACGCGTCTTGTTTAATACTTTTGTAAGTGTTCAAACAATAATATCATACACAGCCGATGGGTCATCTTCTACAAACACTGGAGAAAAATCTGCATCACCCCTTTCCATCCAAGATTTTTTTAAAATTATCTTTTCTTAAATCATCGAAGAATTTTCTATTTAAATGATCACTCTTAGTTATCATTCCACATGTCCGCAGTTATCAGTAATGCATGTCTGCCGTATTTTTTTATATATCGACTGATTTAGTCTGAAGCATTCCTAACTTGTGCCATATATTACACCACTAAAATTTTTAATTGATTCTCCGAGTCCAAAATTGATCTACCTTATTCAGTATAAACACAGAGACTCTGGAATGGAGGGGGGGGGGACCAATATATTTAGCTTTTAAAAAGAAAATTATGCTGTATCGTTTTTGAAATTTTAAAAATCCTCCCACAGTTTATCTTGTTTTTTCGAAGTTAAATTTGAGTCAGTCATTATAATCGAGCCACCATCTCCCTCATCTTTTGACTAGTGACTTTTTATCATAAACTTACTCAACTCGCTCAGATTACAACTATTTGAATGAGCTATATGTGCAAGTTATATGTTACGGGGTTATATGTTACTATGTGTTACGTGGCACATGATTTCAAGCTCCAACTTCTTACAGATTTTTTTTTTTCTCAACTTACTCAGATTACAACTATTTGACTGAGCTATATGTGCAAGGTATATGTTACGGGGTTATATGTTACTATATGTTATGTGGTACATGATTTCAAGCTCCAACTTCTTACAGTTTTTTTTTTTTTTTTTTTTTTTTTTTTTTTTTTTTTTTTTTTTTTTTTTTTTTTTTTTACTCAACATTACAACTGTTTGACTGAGCTATATGTGCAAGTTATGATCCTTCACGAAAATCAAGAATTTGTATAAGTGAACTAAACGTGTATATGTACAACACTGCAGAAAGTTAGATGTATATATTTTAAAACGATCTTAAATAAAAAAAAAATTTATGCTAAAAGAGAGCTTCCATGCTTATGGCACTTCAAAATGTAATATCTGTGATAGATTTTTATCCTTGGATTTAAACCATACCCAAGCCAAGTACAATGTGATACACTGGAATGAAACTGTGATACACTGGAATGAAACTAATATGTGTGATAGATTTTTATCCTGGGATTTAAACCATACCCAAGCCAAGTACAATGTGATACACTGGAATGAAACTTGATACACTGGAATGAAACTGTGATACACTGGAATGAAACTAATATGTGTGATAGATTTTTATCCTGGGATTTAAACCATACCCAAGCCAAGTACAATGTGATACACTGGAATGAAACTTTCCTATCTATGAAAACTATCTCAAGTACAATATAGGGCTTAAAATAGTTTCAGGATGTGATAAAAACAACTTTGTAACATAGTGTAAGAAAGAAAAAGGCAATTTGAAAGACATCTATCGGTGTTTGGTCAATTCTGACTGCAAATTAGAATTCAACTCAAAATTCTGCACAACACAAACTTATAATTAATTTTTTTTTTCCATTTTTGGAGATTGGATAGTTTCAATCGTGTAGTGAATGTTTCAATCGATTTTTCAAAAATTCGTTGCATCTTCTATGCTCGCTTGCAGAAATCATTAAAATAAAAGTGTTTATTCCCAAAATTATGTTTTTAAGATCATTAGGCCCCACCTGAAACAAAAATACTCTATTCTCTGTTTAATGCTCTCCTAGAAAACGTGATTTTTACCTTCTGGAATTGCTTCAACCATATTTACCGTCAACACAGTGATCTGTATTGTCAACGTAGGCACATTAAACTGTAATGTTAGTAATATTAAAAAATTTTTAATAGCAAGCATTGTGGTGGTAGTTGTCGTGAGATTAGTTGTGGTGGGGATAGCCACTCATTGATGTGCTGGTATGTAACGTAACAATAGTAATCCTTTTTCAGTTATTTATAGGGAGTGTTAAGCCTTGGAATAAGTTTATCCCAAGTACCAAGAAATTACTCATTAATCAATTTAAATCTGAGTTACGTGGTACATGATTTAACCTCCAACTTCTTACTTTTTTTTAGTAGCGCTCCCTCGCAAGCAACACTTTTGGGGTGTGCTATCGATTGATTGTGTCTCTGTTTTACTGATAAAAAAAAACTATTATTACTACTGCTAATAAGTGGCATAATTTCGTCAAAATCCTGGGGGAATTGGGGCCAATTTTCCCAAATCGGGTCAAAATGAGAGTAAAAACTGAAAAATGAGCCATTTAGTACCATAAAATTACTAAAAATGTCCTTTAAGGATACTTTATAGTAGCCTACTATAAAAGTAAATATATTCTAAAAAAAACTTTGTTGATGCTGATGCTTGAATTATGCAGGCTTATATTAGTTTTGACAAGATTTTTTAAAGAAATTAAATTTCAGCTGGGGGGGGAGGGCAAACAGAGGTCTGGGAGATACAGTTGCTAGCCCCCTCCACTGTAGCACATTACTCCCCTACTGCTAATAGCCTTTAATTTGCAATTAATTACTTAACACATTCTTTAATACCAACAATGGCAAATATCAAAGATTATTTATAAAATATGTTCATAATATGTGCTGATTTTAGACTTCTATAATGCAATATTAACCTCAAATTGTAATAAGAATAAAACATAAATCCTTTAATTAAAATTTTTGTGAGAATCGGACCCTATTTTGAAACCTGTACTTACTATATTATTATCGTTCCAGCATTAAAATGTTACCCCCTAGGTTTCAATTTTCGCTCTTATTCAACGTAGGCATGTTCAACTATAATAGACAACATACAGGAATTCGGGCCATTATTGGCAGTTGTAAAGGTTTTAGTAGTTTCTGCACAAATTTTGTTTTAGTAGTGCAGTCAAAGCATCATTTACCAGATAATATGATTTTTTCTATCTATGTCTTTTTTTTCGCTGAAAGATAATGTTAGGGCAATGGGTACAATTGTGGGTAGATGAATAGCAAAATAACAGAAGGTTAAACTTTAGACTTTTATTGGCTGTGCGAATACATGTTCTTGTTTTTGCATTATAAACATGTGTGTCCTCCGTTGAAAAGATGGAATAGCGTTAATCTAAAAAATCTATCCAGTCTTTGGCCAAGTTTCACCTTCTAAACAGCCTTGTAAAATATTCTCTTGGAAGGAACAGAGGTAAAAGGTGACGCTATTACACAGGAATCTAATTCATGAGGCCTGTCTAATGATAGTTTTTTTTTTGGGGGGGGGGGGGCTCTGAGTTTTGAAACTTGCATAATATGGAAGTTGTAGAAAACTGTGGGGAAAGTTATGAAGATCTTAAATTCTTTGGGAACCCAGAAGTACCCCTTACGCACATGACTATAACTAGCAGCGTTATGAATTTCATTTATGCACGCAGAATGAAAGTGAAGCCTACATGTTCAATTAATTTTTTTCGAGAAATGTAAGGAATGTCTTACTATGGAAAAACTAATGACGAGAATATACTGATTACGTAAATAAGTATATGCTTAATTTTGAATTGCTAGAAGAGTACCTATTCCTCGAATTGTTTTATGCGGGGGGGGGGGGGAATTTAGCAGCGCAACTTATCCCCGTTGCCTACAACCTATTTATTTGTACATTTTAGAATTAAGCAACCTAAGAAAGCTGGGGATTTGGTAAAATAAACTTGTGACTTCAGACACATACGTCGAATCTTTTTCGCGGGGGTGGTGGGTGGGTTGGATGTGCTGGGATCTCTGATTCAGATTTTAGGGACTGAAGTTTTCACCTCAGGCACCTTAAGTGCTCTTCACTAATTTTTTTTTTTTTTTTTTTTTTTTTTTTTTTTTTTTTTTTTTTTTTTTTTTTTTTTTTTTTTTTTTTATTGGGACTTGAAGTGAAGGGGGCAACAAAAAAAGGAAATCTTTTTCTACGACACATTTTAGACACTAGGGTAGTCAATTGAACCTGAACCTGTTACGCGGGTATCTATTTGGTTATTTAAGCTGATTCAAAATTATAGCTAGCATTTATATGCTTTTTGAAACGAACTTTTCGACTGTGCCGATACTTTTCTCGCTCCTTTGTATGAAACGTAAAAAAGGTAAAGAAAACAATATTGCCCTGTTATCTATTATTTTCTCTGCCTAATCCTAAGCATCATTTTTGTCCCTTTCTATCTTAGATGATAAACGGATTCGATTTTCATGCACCCTTAAGATGTGTAAGGTATTTAAACTCTTCTTACATTATGCACGCACAATGTGGGTTCGAACCACTTTATTTTTAAGAACTGCATTCAAAGGTTACTGACGAGCCTTGTATGGCGAAAAGATTATGAAAATTAATGGAACGAGAATATTAATTGCTAAGCTATAGTTTTTTAACTTCAAAAATCTGATATACAACTGCTAGTACTACCAACAAGTCACTTCTGCCCTAAACTGCCTGAGCCCAGCCCAGCTACGCAGGGTCCTCTTCCATCCCAATTTAGTCGAAGCCTCCTGACACTTTCCCAGGAAGTTTCCATTTACCTTAAATTTTTCCCTTCGACATCCTCCTATCCAAACCGGGGACGACCTACTTTTCATTCGGTCCTAGACGGGTGGTTGAAAAGGATAATCGGAGCAATCTGCCATCCTTCATCTACAGATCGAGCCCTAGCAACCTCAACCTTTTTTTCATCAAAGTTCTAGAAAGTGAAATGGAACCATACTTTTTATAACCTACTGTCTGAGATAAGGTTAGTCAGTCAGAACATTTTTCTAGCTGCTTTCTCCAAAATGTTAAAGATAATATATTATATTATCTTTCTTATTATCGAATTATAGACAATTAATATAAATATTGGTGGTTTGTATATTCTGTTTACTATACATCGGAATTTCTAAAATAATCATTAAATCACTCCTAAGATAAGTACTACAGATCTTCAATAAAATATTACGGAACAGCAAGAAAGCTATCACCTTGTGACGGCGTAGTGGATTGGACCAGGTGTTTTACCTGAAGGTACTCAGGTTCAACTCTACCCGTCGCAAGGAATGTACTATTCAAATGCTGTATGCTTATAATTTTTTGGTTTGTACTCGGTTGAACAGGATTCTTCCTAAACAAATAAAATGAAATGGAAGTTTTGTTTATTTTCTATGTTTGCGAGATATAGCACGAGAGTTCTATAACCAATCTAGTTTGAACAAAAATACAAATAAAGCGTTTTGGACTTGCTCTATTTTTATGCTAAAATATAAGAAATGTTTATGAAGGACATCATAGAATAAGCTGTTTGCGGGAAAGTTTTGAAATAACTATTGAAGAGACAAAAAATCACATGCTCAATTTTGGGTGCCAATTAGTAGCAACAATAACATACTGGATTTCAAAAATATTTTGGACAACAATCTTATTCGATTTAATATTTAGGTAAAAGCAGCAAAAGTTTGAAGTCATCATCTTCGTCAGTAACGTCAACTGGCTTCCTTCAAGATGCTGATAAAAGATTGCAGATGCTGAAAAAGAAGGCAGCAACCAAACTAACTGAAAAACGAAAAGGAAAATAGAGTTTTCTATATGTTCAAAATTTGATTTGTCCTTCTTTTATTCTTTTATTTTTTGTTGTTTAGACGTTTTTCATTTAATTAAATAGTTTTGCAAATAAAATTGATGTTTTCTTTTTGTTTAATTTTTTGGCCGAATTTTTCTTTTCTGAATTTATTTCACAAGAATTTCTCTAAGAATTTATATTTAGTTTTTAAGAGATATAATAGAATTAGCTTATTGGAAAAATTTGTTGATAAAAGTTGCGTTGGGAAAGTGTACCTGCTTGTGATTGCTAAGACCAGGGTCGTCAAGTATTGAAGAGGGGATGGGGACGCCCCCCAGTGTTTTTGGTCACTCGGTAAAAAAAAGTCGGTAAAATTATGACGCTTCGCGCCACAATTTCTCCGTCACCACTAAAATTCTTTGTTTGGTTCAATAAAGACCTCGAAAATACATTCATGTCATTTACAGAAATTTCGAAACTTGGTCGTTGTACTAAAGTACTGTACTTGGTTATATTATAGAAAACTTATCCGTGTCTGTTGATGCTTGAATTATGCAGGCTTATGTTACTTTCGACAAGATTGTTTATGAAACTATAGTTCAGGGTTTTTTTTTGGGGGGGGGCAAACCGAGGTCTCAGGGTGGCAGCTGCCCCTCCCCTGCCCCTTAGTAAACTACGCCCCTGCTAATAATTAAATAAAAAACCTAGTTTTATTTAACTGAAAGTAAGGAGCGACATTAAAACTTAAAACGAACATAAATTACTCCGTGTACGAAAGGGGCTGTTCCCTTCTCAACGCCCTACTATTTACGCTAAAGTTTGACTCTTTCTCTCAATTCTACTTTATTAAACAGAAAAAAACGTTAGCTTAAAGAACAGGGTGTTGAAAATGGGACAGCCCCTTTCATACACGGAGTAATTATGGTCGTTTTAAGTTTTAATGTCGCTCCTTACTTTCAGTTAAAAAAACTAGTTTTTTTATTTAATTTCTGAACTTTTTTGAATTAGTGCATGTTTGATTATGGCTCTCCGCACATAAATTATTAAAATGAAATTTGCATATTAATTCTTTTTTTGGCTAAATGGATTCCTCTTTGTTTTGGTCAGACGATTTTGAGAACTAAGGGGAGGGGAAGGAGGCCTAGCTGCCCTTCAATTTTTCGGTTACTTAAAAAGGCAACTAGAACTTTAAGTTTTTTATGAATATTTTCATTAGTAAAAGATATACGTAATTTACAGAATAGCTTACGTAACGAACTTTTGTATTCTCATGTTTTTATTACGTATATGAGGGGGTTCACCCCTTCGTCAGTACTTCGCTCTTTACGCTAAAGCTTAAATTTTGTCCCAATTTCTTAAGAATGACCCCTGAATCACAAAAGCCGTAGAATAAATAGTTTAAATTACTAAAAATACTTTATCGTAAAGAGCGAGGTATTAGGAGGAGGTGAGCCCATCATATGCGTATCATATTACATCATATATAACCAAAATTTTTAAGGGGGCATCTAGCCCCCTTCCCACGCTTGTTTTTTTTCTCGAAGTTGCGTGATCAAAATTCTTAGATAGTAATTTTTTTTAGCATAATAGAAAAATCTATTAACTATGTCTTTGAGGATGACTTGGCCTCCCACGGGCTCCAGGGGAAGGGCTGCAAGCTATGAACTTTGCCGATTGTTTCCATATAGTATAGGTTATTGGCAAATATACAGAACTTTTTCAGGGGGATTATTCTCGTGAAGAGGGAGGAGGGTTAGGTGGGAGGAACTTTCCATGGATGAATTTTTCATGGGGAGGAATTTTCCATGGAGGGAAAGCCGGATCTCCCAGCATCAGAAATAAAATTTAAAAAACAAGTTTTTTCAACTAAAAGTAAGGAGGAACATTAAAACTTAAAACGAACAGAAATTATTACGAATATGAGGGGGGTCGCTCTCTTCAATGCCTCGCTCTGTATGCTAAAGGTTTTCTTTTAAACTTTCCAGAGCTTGTTATTCAAATTTATCTATTGGCTGTTTAAGCTGATTTAAAATTATAGCTTTTATATGCTTTTTGAAGCAAACTTTCCGACTGAGCCGATACTTTTCTCGCCCCTTTGACCGAAACAAAAAAAAAGTAAAGAACATTGTATTGGACTATTATTTATTATTTTCCCTGCCTAATCCTGTGCATCATTCTCGTCCTTTGTCTCTTATATGATTAACGGGTTCAATTTTTATGCACCCGTAGTATGTGTCTAAGGTATTTAATCTCTTCTTACATTATGCGCACACAGTATGGGTTAGAACTACTTTGTTTTCGAGAGTTGCATTCAAAGGTCACTGACGAGCCTTGCATGGCGAAACAGACTACGAAAATTAATGAAACGAGAATACTAATTACTCAGCTATAATTGTCTAACTACAAAATCTGCAATACAACTACTAGAAGTACTAACAAGTAACTGCTGCACTGCACTGCCTGAGGCCACCACAGCAACGCACGCTCCTCCTCCATCCCAATTTAGTCAAAGCCTCCCTCTTGACACCTTCGCAGGAAGTTCCCATTTATCTTAAATCTTTCCTTACGACATCCTCCTATCACAATCAGGGACGGCCCCGTCGCAAGGAAGGTATGAAATGATCAATAATCACAATTTTTAAAATAAAATGCAATTTTTTTTTATTTTGTGTGTTTTCGAGATATACAACAAGAGTTCCATAACCCATCTAGTTTGAACAAAAATACAGATAAAAGGTTTTGGACTTGCTCTATTTTTATACTAAAATATAAGAAATGTTTAAGCTACAAAAACATAGAATAAACTGTTTGCGGGAAAATTTTGAAAAGACTAGTGAAGAGCTAAAAAATCACATGCTCAATTTTGGGCTTCAATTGCTGGCAACAATAACATACTGGATTTCAAGAATACTTTTGGACAATTATCTTATTTGGTTCAATATTTAGGTAAAAATATCAAAAGGTCAAAGTCATCATCTTCGTCAGTAATGTCAATTAGCTTCCTTCAAGATGCCGATAAAAGATTGCAGATGTTGAAAAAAAAAAGGCAGCAACCAAACTGACTGAAAAACGAAAATGGAATTTCCAGTATAATCAAAATTTGACCTGTCCTTCTTTTATTCGTGGATTTTTGTTTTGAGGCTTCTCATTTAAGTAAATGGTTGTACGAATAAAATTAATGTTTTATATTTGTTAAACTTTTTGTCTGATTTTTTTTTCTAAATTTATTTCAGAAGAATTTTTATAAGAATTTATATTTAGTTTTTAAGAGATATAATAGAATTAACTTCGTGGAAATAATGTTTGGTTCTAAGATATTGGTAAAATGTGTGTACAGTTTGTGATTGCCAAAACCAGGGTCGTGACGTATGGGGTAGGGGAGGGGGACAACCCCTCCCAAATGTTTTGGGTCGTTCCGTAAGAAAAGTCGGTAAAATTGTGGCGCTCCACGCCACGACTTTTTCGACACCGCTTAAATTCTTTGTTTGGTTCAATAAAGACCCCGAAAATACTCACGTGTCTTTTACAAAAATTTCGAATCTGGTCGGTAAACGCAACAGTTTCACCGACTCCTGCAGTGATTTTACAGATGATTCAACAATTTTTCAGGGCTACATTTTTGCCACATATGGGGGTAGAATGAAAATTCCTAACAATCGCAGTGCCAATAATGTCCCCGGTGAGTAATTTTGAAAGTCTGGCTATGTTTAACTTTTAAGCTTATTTTTTTATTTAAAAAAGATGGGTGCGTCTCGATTTTCCTACAATCTGGAATAGGATACAAAGACATGGTATTAATAGGCAATTTACAGGGAACAAGTTATTTTTGACCTTAAGCGTGACCTTAAGTCAAGAAAATCCACATATCCTTAAATATTCTTTATATATATATATATATATATATATATATATATATATATATATATATATATATATATATATATATATATATATATATGATACATCATAAATATAAACAGTAAAAATCCTAAAAAAAATATTCTTAATTTTTCAATCTGATTTCTTAGTTGTTTTACTGAGCTTTACAAGTTCAATCCATTATATCAAGTTCAGTAGCTTAAATAAAAAAAAAAATTGGATAAAAACATATGCACCTATTATCAATAATGCATGCGCTTTCCAACTGACAACTTGCTTATTTAATTTGTAGGTGTCGGTAAATCCCAGTCAATGACTAATCTGAAAGCAATCATACTCGAGGTGAGTATTACAACCACCTTTTTATCCCCCCGCACCCCAAAGACTGGTCGCAGAAACTTTGGATGGGGCCCGTTTTATAAGAGAGGATGAAAAATTAGTGGAGAGCAACCATCCTCTTCCTCCAGCGCCCCTTTTCGCCCAAAACTCCTCCCTCGACCACCAAAGATATCGATCGAAATTTTGTGAAAAGTCATTTTGTTGACGATTGTCGTATGGTCCAAGAACAATTATTTAAGTTATGTATTTAGTATAACTACTATAAATTATATTTTTGCCTGGTATCTTTACTTTATATAACTCGAAATTATCTGTAAATCTTAACCAATGACGAGCCCAAAAACAATCCCGTGACTTTATCAAACAGTTCGTGTCAAACAGTTCGTGGTAACGAACTGTAGTAAGGAGCGACCCGGCTCAATAGTAACCAAAACTCTAAAAACTGGAATTTTGATACCAATAACTACATCAAAAGAATCGAATTTTAATGCTGATTTTAAATATACAAGTTTCATCAAGTTTAGTCTTACCCATCAAAAGTTACGAGCCTGAGAAAATGTGCCTTATTTTAGAAAATAGGGGGAAACACCCCTTAAAAGTAATACAATCTTAACGAAAATCACACCATCAGATTCAGCGTATCAGAGAACCCTATCGTAGAAGTTTCAAGATCCTATCTACAAAAATGTGGGATTTTGTATTTTTTTTTTCCAGAAGGCAGATCACGGATGCGCATTTATTTGTTTGTTTGTTTTTTTTTGTTTTTTTTCCCAGGGGTGATCGTATCGATCCAGTAGTCCTAGAATGTTGCGAGAGGGCTCATTCTAACGGAAATGAAAAGTTCTAGTGCCCTTTTTAAGTGACCAAAAAAATTGGAGGGCACCGAGGCTCCTCCCACGCTAATTATTTTCCCAAAGTCAACGGATCAAAATTCTGAGATAGCCATTTTATTCAACGTAGTTGAAAAACCTTATAACTACGTCTTTGGGGACCACTTACTCCCCCACAGTCCCCGTGAGAGTGGCTACAAGTTACAAAGTTTGACCAGTGCTTACATATAGTAATGGTTATTGGGAAGTGTACAGACGTTTTCAGGGGGATTTTTTGTTTGGGGGGACGGGTTGAGAAGAGGGGGATATGTCATGGGTAAGAAAATATCCATGAAGGGAGCGCAGGACTTTCTGGCATTATTTGAAAAAAACACAATGAAAAAATAAATATGAAAAAGTTTTTTCAACTGGAAGTAAGGAGCAGCATTAAAACTTAAAACGAACAGAAATTATTACGCATATGAGCGGCTCGCCTCCTCCTAATACTTCGCTTTTTACGCTAAAGTGTTTCTAGTAATTTCAACTATTTATTCTACGGCTTTTGTGATTCAGGGGTCATTCTTAATGAATTGGGGCAAAATTGAAGCTTTAGTGTAAAGAACGAGGTACTGACGAGGGGGTGAACCCCCTCATATATGTAATAAAAACATGAAAATACAAAAGTTCGTTACGTAAGCTAATTTATAAGTTACGTGTATCTTTTACTAACAAAAACATTCGCAAAAAATTAAAAGTTCTAGTTTCCTTTTTAAGTTAAAAAATCGGAGGGCAACTTGGCTTCTTCCCCCACTCCTTTTTTTCTCAAAAGCATTCGATCAAAACTATGAGAAAGCCATTTAGCCAAAAAAAGGCAAATTTGGTTTTAATTATTCCCCTGCAGAGAGCCAAAATCAAAACATGCATTGATTCAAAAAAGTTCAGAAATTAAATTAAAAAAAACAAGTTTTTCTTAACTGAAAGTAAGGAGCGACATTAAAACGAACAGAGATTACTTCGTATGTGAAAGGGGATGCTTCCTCATCAACGTCCTGCTCTTTACGCTAAAGTTTTTCACTGTTTTAAAAAGTAGAGTTGAGAGAAAGAGCCAAACTTTAGCGTAAAGAGTAGGACGTTGAGGAGGAAGCAGCCCCTTTCATATACGAAGTAATCTCTGTTCGTTTTAATTTTTCATGTCGCTCCTTACCTTCAGTTAAAAATCTTGTTTTTTTTTTTATTTAATACCATGGAAGAAGCGACTATCTCTAGTATGCAATCTGATTCTGTAGTTATTCGAGCCTCACAGGCGAGTATGCGTCTTTTCTTGTTTGCGCCAGAAGTCCGAAGGCAAGCGAGTATTTCTCATTATAGATTGCATAGTCAGTACAGTCATTGTTTCATCAAAACGTAACACATTTTAAGCGTACTCTGGCAAGTATAAGCCGTTGTTTCACGACAGGGGGGGGGGAATACTGTCCCCTATCAGCTGATAATACTGGTCTAATGTACTTGCACTATATTTTATCTGTTGAAAACAGATAAAATCTACTTTTACTCCTATAGATGCCAGAATGTACCTCAGAAAGTATAGCGAATAGGAAAATTTTTGACTGCAGCATTGGACTCGCCGTGTAGAGGTTGGGGGATGTTCAAGCTTGAATTTTTGCGTAGATAATAGGTTTTAGCAAAGGAAAACCAAACTGATGCGAGTTCAGGCTCCTTTGTTTAAAATAAATTCCTCTGTGATATCTGTGCATCACAGCAATAGTTTCAGAACATTCAGCACAGTATGAGTAATTTACAGTAGCGAAGTGTTTCTCCGCTAAACATTTATCATTATGCGTGTGCGAAGAGGTAGAATCATGAAGAAAGGTCTAGATTGATATGTGTCAAAAATCTGTAATGGTGACTATAAGACTCTTCGCTACTGTTTATAAATACTTATGCTGTGACGTATACAAAATATACTTCCGGTTTCAGTTTTTCAAAACAAAGTATATTAGAACATGCCATATTTCAGCTCCAAGAACGGTCCAAAAGACCTCAGCTCAGGGTTGTATACAGGGAAGGGGAGGGGGGACAAGCAGTTTGAACTTTACCCAAGATTTATATCTGACCCATAAAAAAGAAACAAGTATGTACGCAAACAAATTTTCGTTGAGTTTGGGGCCTTGTTCCAAAGGCAGCCTACGTACGTAATGTCGTATGTGTAAATGAGCGTCAAGTGGATGAGTGAATAACGATAATAAAATATTGTTAATTTAATATTTAACTACTTATTTGATACTTGCGTCTGCTGTACCTGATTAGTTTTCCCCTACGGTACACTAAGTACGGACACCTGTCAGCGATGAGATGGTTACAGTTAAATTTTGTTGAATGGATAGGTCTATGAATGGCAATTGCAATTTATTTAAATACTTCTTGTAATATATTATATGTTTTTAAATTTAGTAGACAAAGATAAAACGGCTATATAGGGAATTAACCAACCCATGCTTGTGATTGCCAGGATCAGGGCCGTCAAGTATTTGGGAGGGGAGGGGGACGCCCCCCAGTGTTTTTGGTCACTAGAAAAAAAAAATCGGTAAAGTTGTGAGGGGGGACGCCACGATTTTTCCGTCGCCACTAAAATTCTTTGTTTGGTTCAATAAAGACTACGAAAATACTGCCAAGTCATTTACAGAAATTTCGAAACTTGGTCATTATACTAAAGTAAACTATACTTGGTTATATTGTAGAAAACTTGACGAAAGTAAACAGTTCAAAATAGGGATGAAACCTTTTTATTAACAGTGAACAGATATAAAAAAATTTAACTTGATATTTCGAACACATATACAGTGTTCATCATCAGCAGTAAAACTAAAAGACATCAATAAAAACAAACAAAATTTATACCTAATAAACTAATTACATATAGTTTACTGCTCTTATTTTTTTTTCAATGCAACAGCGGAAGCAAATCTCTTTGACCTTTTCGGTTCCGGTTCATTAGATTATTAAATAAAAAAAACAAGTTTTTTCAACGAAAGTAAGGAGTGACATCAAAACTTAAAACGCACAGAAATTACTTCGTATATGAAAGAGGCTGCTTCCTCATCAACGCCCCGCTCTTTACGCTAAAGTTTGACTCTTTCTCTCAATTCTTCTTTCTAAAACAGTAAAAAACTTTAGCGTAAAGAGCGGGGCGTTGATGAGGAAGCAGCCTCTTTCATATACGAAGTAATTTCTGTGCGTTTTAAGTTTTGATGTCACTCCTTACTTTCGTTGAAAAAACTTGTTTTTTTTATTTAATTTCTGAACGTTTTTGAATCAATGCATGTTTTGATTTTGGCTCTCCGCAGAGGAATAATCAAAACGAAATTTGCATATTTTTTTTTTGGCGCAATGGCTTTCTCATAATTTTGATCGAATGATTTTGAGAAAAAAAGAGCGGGGGACGAAGCCTAGTTGCCCCCCGATTTTTTGGTTAATTAAAAAGGCAACTAGAACTTTTAATTTTTTACGAATCTTTTTATTGGTAAAAGATTTACGTAACTTATAAATTAGCTTACGTAAAGAACTTTTGTATTCTCATGTTTTTATTACATATATGAGGGGATTCGCCCCATCGTCAGTACCTCGCTCTTTACACTAAAGCTTAAATTTTATCCCAATTCATTAAGAATGACCCCCTGAATCACAAAAGCCGTAGAATAAGTAGTTGAAATTACCGAAAATACTTTAGCGTAAAGAGCGAGGTATTAGAAGGAGGTGAGCCCCTCATATGGGTAATAATTTCTGTTTGTTTTAAGTTTTATTGCTGTTCCTTACTTCCAGCTGAAAAAGCTTTTTCACTTTTATTTTTTAATTGTTTTTTTTTTAAATAATGCTAGTAAATCCTGCTCTCCCTTCATGGAAATTTTCTTCTCCCATTACAAATTCTCGAAGGAAAGTTCCCCCAGCATATCCCCCTCTTCTCAACCCCTCCCCCAAACCAAAAAAATCCTCCTGAAAACGCCTGTATACTTCCCAATAACCATTACTATATGTAAGCACAGGTCAAAGTTTGTAACTTGTTGTCCCTCCCACGGGGACTGTGGGGGAGTAAGTCGTCCCCAAAGACATAGTTATAAGGTTTTTCGACTACGCTGAATAAAATGGCTATCTCAGAATTTTGATCCGTTGACTTTGGGAAAATAATTAGCGTGGGAGGGGGCCTAGGTGCCTTCCAATTTTTTCGGTCACTTAAAAAGGGCACTAGAACTTTTCATTTCCGTTAGAATGAGCCCTCTTGCAACATTCTAGGACAACTGGGTCGATACGATCACCCCTGGGGAAAAAAAAAAACAAAAAAACAAAAAAACAAAAAAACAAATAAACACGCATCCGTGATCTGCCTTCTGGCAAAAAATGCAAAATTCCACATTTATGTAGATAGGAGCTCGAAACTTCTACAATAGGGTTCTCTGATACGCTGAATCTGATGGCGTGATTTTCGTTAAGATTCTATGACTTTTAGGGGGCGTTTCCCCCTATTTTCTAAAATAACGCAAATTTTCTCAGGCTCGTTACTTTTGATGGGTAAGACTAAACTTGATGAAACTTATATATTTAAAACCAGTATTGAAATGCGATTCTTTTAATATAGCTATTGGTATCAAAATTCCATTTTTTAGAGTTTTGGTTACTATTGAGCCGGGTCGCTCCTTACTACAGTTCGTTACCACGAACTGTTTGATCTGAAGTATTACGTCGACAGATGTCATAGCTCTCAGCAAATGACAAAACTTTAAATGTTATATTTTATTTTATAGTTTTTCTTATAAAAAGTAAAAAAATAGCGTACGCAAAGTGTACATTCCTGTGTACACAAGTACACAGGAATGTAATTCATGAGGCATGTCTAGAGGAATTGATTTTTTTTTTAGGGGGGGGGGGGGTGACGCTATGAGTTTTAAAACCTGCAAAATTTGGAAGTTTAGAAAACTGTGGGAAAAGTTATGAAGATCTTAAAATCTTTGGGAAACCCAGAAGTACCCCTTACACACATGACTGTAACTAGCAGCGTTATGAATTTCATTAATGCACGGAGAATGAAAGTGTAGCCTACATGTGCACTTAATTTTGTTTCGAGAAATGTAAAGAATGTCTTACTATGAAAAAGCTAATGACGAGAATGTCCTGATTATGTAAATAATTATATGCTTAATTTTGAATTGCTAGAAGAGTTCATACTCCTTGAATTGTTTTATGCAGGGGGAGGGGTGTTTAGCAGCGCAACTTATCCCCGTTGCCTACAACCTTTTTATTTGTACATTTTAGAATTAAGCAACCTAAGAAAGCTATGGATTCGGTAAAATAAACTTGTTACTAAATACACATACGTCGAATCTTTTTCGCGGGGGGGGGGGAGGTTGAATGTGCTGGGATCTCTGATCCAGATTTTAGGGTCTGCAATTTTCACCTCAGGCACTTTAAGTCAGTGGTATCCAAACTTTATTTTACCATGGCTCCCTTGAAAGTATTTAAGCATATGGAGTCTCCTTTGTATTTTATGAAATAATGTCGAGACGATAATTTTTAGCACTATGAAATTCATTAAGATAAACTATAACCCAACAAAGAAACGAATGACAAATTTTAATTATTGTTTTCTAATAAGATGGATGCGCAGTCAGTCTTGCCTATATTTAGCACAAAATATGTCAAACGTCAATGTAAATTATGAGATAGTCACTATCTCAATGACACTGAGAGTCAACGACATTGACTCTCAATGATGAGAGCCAATGTCATTACACACACATATATATATATATATATATATATATATATATATAATACTAGCTGTTGGGGTGGCGCTTCGCTTCATCCCAACACCTAGTTGGTGGGGCGCTTCGCTCACCCCCAAGCCCCCTCTCGCGCGCGTAAGTCATTACGCGCCATTATAGTTGTGTCCCAGTGTCCCACCTGTGAATATAGATATATATATATATATATATATATACTAGCTGTTGGGGTGGCGCTTCGCGCCACCCCAACACCTAGTTGGTGGGGGCGCTTCGCCCCCCCCCCCAAGCCCCCCCGCGCGCGTAAGTCGTTACGCGCCATAATAGTTACGCGCCATTGTAGTTGTGTCCCTATGTCCCACCTGTGAATATAGATATATATATATATATATATATATATATATATATATATATATATATATATATATATATATATATATATATATATATATGGTTTTAACTACGTAAAACTTGCGAATATACAACATTCTTTGCTGTCCCATTGTCTTTGCATATAAATAGATTGTCAGGTTTACCGACTCTTGAACATGCAACATATAATGGTCCATGGGAAAACAATCTGTATTCAGATCTATACCTCATGATTCTAATGATTGCCCTTGAGCTTTGTTGATGGTGATTGCTAATCGACCATTCCCTGTCCCGGTGTCCCGGTCGTCATTTATATCCCCCTGTTTCCCCCGGTGTCCCCGTTGTAGTTGTGTCCCTGTGTCCCGGTCGTCATTTATATTCCCTGTGTCCCGGTCGTCATTTGTATCCCGGTGTCCCGGTCTGTATATACATTCGTTTTTTAGTTTTGTTTTTCTCCTTTATTTTTTTTTTTTTTCTTTTTTAGTTTATTTAGATTTTTAGATTTTTTAGATTTTTATTAGTTTTTAGTTTTTTTTTCTTTTTAGTTTTTTTGTAGTTTTTCCTTCTTTTTAGTTTTGTTAGTTTTTTTTTACTTATGTCCTGGTCGTCATTTATACTCCCTGTGTCCCGGTGCTTTGTTGATTGCTAATCGAACATTCCTTTTGTCCTGGTCGCTTTCTCTTTGAGTGTCGTCATTTATTTTTTTCTTTTTTAGTTCTTTTAGTTTTTACCTTTTTTAGTTTTTTAGATGAAATTTTTTTTTAGTTTTTTCCTTTTTAGTTTTTTATTGGTTTTTACCTTTATTTTAGCTTATTTTTCAGTTTTTTCCTTTTTTTTTAGTTTTTTTTTATTTTTTATTTTTTTTATTTTTTTACCTTTTTTTAGTTTTTTTAGTTTTTTTAGTTTTTTAGCTTTTTTACTTTTTTTATTAGTTTTTAGTTTTTTTTGTAGTTTTTGCTTTTTTTTAGTTTTTTCAGTTTTTTTTTTTAGTTTTTTATTGGTTTTTACCTTTACTTTAGCTTATTTTTCAGTTTTTTCCTTTTTTTTAGTTTTTTTAGTTTTTTACCTTTTTTTTAGTTTTTTTAGTTTTTTTAGTTTTTTAGCTTTTTTATTTTTTTTATTAGTTTTTAGTTTTTTTTTGTAGTTTTTGCCTTTTTTTAGTTTTTTTAGTTTTTTAGCTTTTGTCATTTATACTCTCTGTGTCCCGGTGCTTTGTTGATTGCTAATCGAACATTCCTTTTGTCCTGGTCGCTTTCTCTTTGAGTGTCGTCATTTATTTTTTTCTTTTTTAGTTCTTTTAGTTTTTACCTTTTTTATTTTTTTTAGTTTTTTAGATGAAAATTTTTTTTAGTTTTTTCCTTTTTTTTCTTTTTAGTTTTTTATTGGTTTTTACCTTTATTTTAGCTTATTTTTCAGTTTTTTCCTTTTTTTTAGTTTTTTTTTATTTTTTATTTTTTTTAGTTTTTTACCTTTTTTTAGTTTTTTTAGTTTTTTTAGTTTTTTAGCTTTTTTACTTTTTTTATTAGTTTTTTTTGTAGTTTTTGCCTTTTTTTAGTTTTTTCAGTTTTTTTTTAGTTTTTTATTGGTTTTTACCTTTATTTTAGCTTATTTTTCAGTTTTTTCTTTTTTTTAGTTTTTTTAGTTTTTAGTTTTTTTAGTTTTTTACCTTTTTTTAGTTTTTTTAGTTTTTTTAGTTTTTTAGCTTTTTTATTTTTTTTATTAGTTTTTAGTTTTTTTTGTAGTTTTTGCCTTTTTTTAGTTTTTTAGTTTTTTAGCTTTTTTATTAGTTTTTAGTTTTTTTTTGTAGTTTTTGCCTTTTTTTAGTTTTTTTAGTTTTTTAGCTTTTTTATTTTTTTTATTAGTTTTTAGTTTTTTTGTAGTTTTTGCCTTTTTTTAGTTTTTTCAGTTTTGACGTCACCTGATCCAGTTTTTTCAGGTGACGTCACCTGATCCACAGATCCACACACAGACAACTTATTTTTATATATATAGATATATATATATATATATATATATATATATATATATATATATATATATATATATATATATATATATATATATATATATATATATATATATATATATATATATGTTTTTAACTACGTAAAACTTGCGAATATACAACATTCTTCGCTGTCCCGTTGTCTTTACATATAAATAGATTGTCGGGTTTACTGACTCTTGAACATGCAACATATAATTGTCTATGGGAAAAACAACCCGTATTCAGATCTATACCTCATTATTCTACTGATTGCCTTTGAGCTTTGTTGATGGTGATTGCTAATCGAACATTCCCTGTATACCCGTCGTCATTTATATATCCCCCTGTGCCCCCTGGCGTCCCCGTTGTAGTTGTGTCCCTGTGTCCCGGTCGTCATTTATATTCCCTGTGTCCCGGTCGTCATTTGTGTCCCGGTGTCCCAGTCTGTAATTTCTCTTTGAGTGTCCCGGTCGTCATTTATATTCCCTGTGTCCCGGTCGTCATTTGTGTCCCGGTGTCCTGGTCTGTAATTTCTCTTCGAACATTCCCTGTGTCCCGCTCGTCATTTATACATCCCCCTGTGCCCCCTGGCGTCCCCGTTGTAGTTGTGTCCCTGTGTCCCGGTACTCATTTATATTCCCTGTGTCCCGGTCGTGATTTGTGTCCCGGTGTCCCAGTCTGTAAGTTCTCTTTGAGTGGCCTGGTCCTCATTGATATTCCCGGTGTCCCGGTCGTCATTTGTGTCCCGGTGTCCCGGTCAGTAATTTCATCAGTTGACAAACATGACTTCAGTCGACAAACAACTTCATGACGACATACAGCTCAATCCTTATAATGACGTCAGTCGACACACAAACATGACGTCAGTCGACAGACACACAAACAAACAACTTATTTATATTTATATTTATATATATATATATATATATATATATATATATATATATAGGCTGTCGCCATTGTAGGTTCTTCAGTCATTTTACAATTAGAAGTTTCTCTTTCAACGATCTTCTTACAATTAAAAATTCGTCTTTGAACGATTTTCTTAAATACCTGTGTCCTGGTCGTCATTTATATTCCCTGTGTCCCGGTCGTCATTTGTGTCCCGGTATCCCAGTCTGTAATTCCTCTTTGAGTGTCTCGGTCGTCATTTATATTCCCTCTGTCCCGGTCGTCATTTGTGTCCCGGTCTGTAATTTCTCTTTGAATGTTTTTTCTTTTTAGTTTTTTTTTGGTTTTTACCTTTTTTCTTTTTTCATTTATTCTTTATTTTTCAGCGTCACTATGAAATAGATATCGCCAAACCTTTGTTTTTTTAAAAACTAAAATCTGGTAGGCAATGATGACCTTATCCTAGTCAAAATCCCAAACCCAATCATCATCACTATCATTTTCAGTTTTGATATGTTTTGACTCTCACTGTCCAGGTGGATTTTAATCTAACTGCGCGGTTTTGCGTTCTTTAGCCGCAAGCCTGTTTTCTTGCTGTTCTTGTGATTCCTCGGCACGCTTTCTTTTCTTACTTTCTCTATCAGCCACAAGCCTGTTTTCTTGCTGTTCTTGTGATTCTTCGGCACGCTTTCTTTTCTTACTTTCTCTATCAGCCGCAAGTTTTTTGCCATAGACTCTTTGAGCAGCTTCCTCGGCTGTTGCCATTGTAGTTTCTTCAGTCATTTTACAATTAAACATTTTTCCGTCCACGATCTTCTTACAATTAAAAATTTGTCTTTGAACGATTTTTTTAAATACTTTTAATGACGTCAACGTCATAACAAATATGACGACAATTAACTTCATGACGACATGACGTCACTCGACAGATAGACAGACAGACAGCAGACAGACAACTTATTTTTATATAGATACTAGCTGTTGGGGTGGCGCTTCGCGCCACCCCAACACCTAGTTGGTGGGGGCGCTTCACCCCCCCCCAAGCCCCCCAGCGCGCGCAAGTCGTTACGAGCCATATTATTCCCTGTGTCCCGGTCGTCATTTGTGTCCCGGTGTCCCAGTCTGTAATTTCTCTTTGAGTGTCGCGGTCGTCATTTATATTCCCTGTGTCCCGGTGTCCCCGTCGTCATTTTTGTCCCGGTCGTCATTTGTGTTCCGGTGTCCCGGTCTGCAATTTCTCTTTGAGTGTCCTGGTCGTCAATTATATTCCCTGTGTCCCGGTCGTCATTTGTGTCCCGGTGCTTTGTTGATGGTGATTCCTAATCGAACAATCCTTGTGTCCCGGTCACTTTCTCTTTGAGTGTCCCGGTTGTCATTTATATTCCCTATGTCCCGGTCGTCATTTGTGTCTCGATGTCCCGGTGTGTAATTTCGTCAATCAACAAACATGACGTCAGTCGACACACAAACATGACGTCGCTCGACACACAGACAACTTATTTTTATATATATAGATGTCCCGGTGTCCCGGTCGTCATTTGTGTCCCGATGTCCTGGTGTCTAATTTCGTCAATCAACAAACATGACGTCAGTCGACACACAAACATGACGTCACTCGACACACACACACACACAGACAACTTATTTATATATATATATATATATATATATATATATATATATATATATATATATATATATATATATATATATATATATATATATATGTTTTAACTACGTAAAACTTGCGAATATACAACATTCTTGGCTGTCCCATTGTTTGTGCATATAGATAGATGGTCAGGTTTACCGACTTTTGAACATGCAACATATAATTGTCCATGGGAAAAACAATCTGTATTCAGATCTATACCTCATTATTCTAATGATTGCCCTTGAGCTTTGCTGATTGTGATTGCTAATCGAACATTCCCTGTGTCCCCGTCGTCATTTATATATCCCCCTGTGCCCAACGGCGTCCCCGTTGTAGTTGTGTCCCTGTGTCCCGGTCGTCATTTATATTCCCTTTGTCCCGGTCGTCATTTGTGTCCCGGTGTCCCAGTCTGTAATTTCTCTTTGAGTGTCGCAGTCGTCATTTATATTCCCTGTGTCCCGGTAATCATTTGCGTTCCGGTCGTCATTTGCTGATGCCATTGTAGGTTCTTCAGTCATTTTACAATTAAACATTTTTCCGTCCACGATCTTCTTAGAATTAAAAATTTGTCTTTGAAGGATTTTCTTAAATAGCTTTAATGACGTCATCGTCATAACAAACATGACGACAACTAACTTCATGACGACATGATGACATGACGTTACTCGACAGACACACAAACAACTTATTTTTATATAGATAGATATATATATATATATATATATATAGTACTAGCTGTTGGGGTGGCGCTTCGCGCTACCCCAACACCTAGTTGGAGGGGGCGCTTCGTGCCCCCCTCCCAAGACCCCCCGCGTGCGTAAGTTGTTACGCGCCATATTAGTTAAGCGCCATTGTAGTTGTGTCCCTGTGTACCACCTATGAATATAGATAGATTTATATATGTATTTTGAACTACGTATAACTTGCGAATATACAACATTCTTGGCTTTCCCATTGTCTGTGCATATACAAAGTCTTATGTACTTATAATGACGTCATATTCAAGCGCTCATTTTAAAAACAAACAAACATGCATACACACAACTCTTTTTTATATAGATAAAAAACAAATTAACTGCGCAAAACTTGCGAATATACAACATTCTTCGCTGTCCAATTGTCGTTGCATATAAATAGATTGTCAGGTTTACCGACCCTCGAACATGCAACGTACAATTGTCTATGGGAAAAAAAAATCAGTATTAAGATCTATACCACATTTTTCTAATGATTGACCTTGAGCTTTGTTGATGGTGATTGCAAATGCTAATCGAATTGGGAATTGAAATCTTTTAAATTGAAAAGGCAGATCCGTTGGAATCATGGGAATGCGAGGAATAAGAACAGCCTTACCCTCAAAAGGCCCTGTCAAGATTGTGGCCTCTATTACGTTTTCCATTGTTTTTTTTACGGCGAGTGGCGTGCCATTGCAAAGCTTTGGTGGGTTGATATTTCTTAACAGTATTATTGGTACGCCTATTTTTAGTTGTAGCACGTGCGGTGGAAACCCTGAAAGATCCACGGAATTTAAAAATTCAGATTGATAATTAACCGCCTCATTTGGTTCCAAAACTGTGTCGACTGACTTATAAAGGACTGCCTGGTCTCGAATCTAAAAATTCAGATTGATAATTAACCGCCTCATTTGGTTCCAAAACTGTGTTGACTGACTTGTAAAGGACTGCCTGGTCTCGAATCTTGGTTAAAACAATATTGTTGATTTCGTGGACATCTATATATTTGGGTGGAAGAATCGCTCTTTCACTTAGCCATTTGTTATTTTTATAATTGTTTAGAATATTCGGAAATACTTTTTCAATCAATTCATTTTTGGACGTCACTAAATTACAGAATTCAGCAGGTAGTTGTATACGTCCTGAAATTGAGTCTACTGGGAGCTTTCCGTTTCCAATTGCCAGCAATTGATCTGAAAATGTTTGACCAGAGTCATCGTTTTGCAATCGGACACGCATATTTGTAGCTAATTTTAATGTTTTTACGTGAGCCCATAAATTAGAATTTTTCAGGCAAGCATACATTTCGTCTGCAGGGGTTGATCTAGGTATTATAGGTAATGTTTGCCTGAAATCTCCCGCAATGCCAGAATCAGTTTTATCACAAACGTTTTACCAGTACCTCCTGGTGCATCCAAAAAGAAAATTTCTCCAGCGTTGTTATCGACACAATGCATTATCGTATCATAAATGTCTTTTTGTTCCGACGTTAACTTGGAAATGTCATTTTGTACATACGACAATAGATCACTCGTGCTGTAACTTTGTTCACGATCCAATTCTACACATGTCGAAACAGCAGCGGTACAATTAGCTGAAGGCATTCCCAAATCCTGAAGAGGTTTGTTTGCCAAACATACGCACAAATCTTCTATAATAACTAAAGTGTAGTTATAAATTTCTGATGTAAAATCAAAAGTTATATCTGACGTCTCTAACCGTTTTCGATGGAGTATATCTTCGGACATTTTCGATTTATATTTCCCCCATAACTCTGTAGGAGCTTAACGAGAGCAAGTTGTTAGAATGATTCCAAACAATGCACGAATTTGACTTGGAGTTGACGTTTCGCACGCGTTATTGATGCAGTTATCCCAGTGTTGGTCATTCTCTAATAAATTCAGAGCTTGGCATGCACTACGGCAAGTGTCATGTATAGTACCGTTTACAGTTCTCAAATACTCAAAGGACATCGGACCGGGTACATTCACCAAAAGCAGGCGTAGAAAGAAGCATTCATGTTGATTGGGGTGAACGGTGTAGAGTCTTCCTATCCTAGTATCTTTGAAGATGGTAGGTTGGCCGTCGACTGGCTTACCCTGTTTTCGAAGTTCAAATACTTTATTTTTAGTATTCCCCGTGTAATACGATGGCACTTCAGTATAGAGCAGTTTTTTTGCAAAAGAATCATTTTTGCATAGCGAAAAGAAAGCAGTTAACTTTGTATCCGATGGACTCAGGGCTCTTTGTTGCACGTTTGATTCCGAAAAATAAACACGTTGACCATTCTGTAAATGTACCGCTAAGTGAACAACAGCTGGACTACGTTCATGTATCGGAATGAAAGAATTCGCCAAACAGCTTCATTACTGCTTTTGTATCTTCCAGCCTGATATTGTACGATTTCGTCGATATCTTTGATATCGGACTGCAAGCCAAAAACTGCCATGTCACTGCCTTTGTTGACGTATTTACATATGTATTTGATTGCCTTGACGGAGTTACAGTATTCAACGTTTATATGTGCATTAAATGTTTTTGATAATAATGGGGAATATGGAACAACCCACTGGTTATACTTCTAATGACGTCATCGTCACAACAAATATGACGACAACTAACCTCATGACGACATGACGACATGATGACATGACGTCACTCGACAGACATAACCCACATACAACTTATTTTTATATATATATCTATATATATAAAAATAAGTTGTTTGTGGGTTATGTCTGTCTGTCTGTCTATCTGTCTGTCCGCATATGACGTCTGAATTATTTTATCATATACCAATTCAAAAACGAAAGTATACAAGTTGATGTAGCTGAGTTGGTAACGCGGTATGTTCCAGGTTCTAAGTTCGAGAGGTTCCAGGTTCAAACCTTACAAAAACTACAAAAAAAAACATAAAAAATAAAAAAGCTAATAAAAGTAAAAAAAAGGTAAAAAACTAAAACCTAAAAAAGAAAAAAAACTAAAAACTAATAAAAATAACTAAAAAAAGGTAAAAACTACAAAACAAACCAAAAACTAAAAAAAAACTAAAAAAAGGTAAAAAACTAAAAAAACTAAAAAAGAAAAAAGAAAAACAACTAAAAAAGGAAAAAACTGAAAAATAAAGGAGAAAAAGAAAACTAAAAAAATAAAAATAAAAATAAAAAACTAAAAAAAAGGGTAAAAACTACAAAAAAACTAAAAAGAAAAAAGAAAAAAAACTAAAAAAGCAAAAAAAAGGTAAAAACCAAAAAAAAAGGCACAGGGGGATATATAAATAACGACGGGGACACGGAGAAAGTCCGAGGTTCTAGGTCCAAGAGGTTCCAGGTTCGAATGTTGGCTTTAGCATTAATACAAAAGAAGAACAAAAACTAAAAAAGAAAAAAAACTAAAAAAAGGTAAAAATAAAAAAATAAAAACTAATAAAAAACAAAAAAACTGAAGAAGAAAAAAAAACTAAAAAAAGGAAAAAAACTGACAATTAAAGGAGAAAAAGAAAACTAAAAAAAATAAAAATAAAAAAACTAAAAAAGGGAAAAACTACAAAAAAAAACTAAAAAGAAAAAAGAAAAAAAAGACGACCGGGACACTCAAAGAGAAATTACAGACTGGGACACCGGGATACAAATGACGACTGGGACGTGTGTGTCGACTGATGTCATGTTTGTGTGTTGACTGACGTCATGTTTGTCGACTATAAATGACGACTGGGACACAGGGACACAACTACAACGGGGACGCCGGTGGGGGCACAGGGGGATATATAAATGATGATGGAGACACAGGGAATGTTTGATTAGCAATCACCATTAGAATATTAGAATAATGAGGTATAGATCTGAATACGGATTGTTGTTCCCATGGACAATTATATGTTGCATGTTCAAGAGTCGCTAAACCTGTAGTGGGACACAGGGACACAAATACAATGGCACGTAACTAATATGGCGCGTAACAACTTACGCTCGCGGGGGGGGGGGGGCTTATATATATATATCTATATATATAAAAATAAGTTGTCTGTCTGTGTGTCTGTCTGTCAGGTGACGTCATGTTTCTGTGTCGACTGATGTCATGAAGTTAGTTGTCGTCACTTTTGCTGTGACGGTGACATCATTAATGTTATTTAAGACATGCGTTCACGGAAAAATGTTTAATTGTAAAATGACTGAAGAACCTACAATGGCAACAGCCGAGGAAGCTGCTCAAAGAGTCTATGCCAAAAAACTTGCTGCTGATAGAGAAAGTAAGAAAAGAAAGCGTGCCGAGAAATCACAAGAACAGCAAGAAAACAGGCTTGCAGCTGATAGAGAAAGTAAGAAAAGAAAGCGTGCCGAGGAATCACAAGAACAGCAAGAAAACAGGCTTGCGGCTAAAGAACGCAAAACCGCGCAGTTAGATGAAAATCCACCTGGAAAGCGAGAGTCAAAACATATCAAAACTGAAAATGATAGCGATGATGATTGGGTTTGGGATTTTGACTTGGATAAGGTCATCAATGCCTACCAGATTTAAGTTAAAAAACAAAGGTTCGGCGATATGTACTTCATAGTGACGCTGAAAAATAAAGAAGAAAAAAAAACTGAAAAAATGTATAAAACTAAAAAAAAAACTAAAAAGAAAAAACACTCAAAGATAAATTACAGACCGGGACACAAATGACGACCGACACAGAGGGAATATAAATGACGACCAGGAACCTTAAAGAAAAATTACAGACTGGGACACCCGGACACAAATCACGACCGGGAATATAAATGACGACCGGGACGCAGGGACATAACTACAACGGGGACGCCGGGGGCACAGGCGGGATATATAATTGACGACTGAGACACAGGGATTGTTTGAATAGAAATTACAGACCGGGACACCGGGACACAAATGACGACCGGGACACTGGGACACAGGGAATATAAATGACGACCGGGACACTCAAAGAGAAAATACAAACTGGGACACCAGGACACAAATGACGACCGGGACACAGGGAATATAAATGCTATTTATATGCACAGACAATGGGACAGCGAAGAATGTTGTATATTCGCATGTTTTACGTAGTTAAAAATATATATTTATATCTATCTCTATTCACAGGTGGGACACAGCTACAATGGCGCGTAACTAATATGGCGCGTAACGACTTACGCGCGCGGGGGGCTTGGGGGGGGCGCGAAGCGCCCCACCAACTAGGTGTTGGGGTGGCGCGAAGCGAGTTGTGTGTATGCATGTTTGTTTGTTTGTAAAAAGAGCGTTTGCATATGACGTCATTATTAGTACATAAGGCTTTGTATATGCATATATATATATATATATATATATATATATATATATATATATATATATATATATATATATATATATATATATATATATATATATATATATATATATGTTTTTAACTACGTAAAACTTGCGAATATACAACATTCTTTGCTGTCCCATTGTCTGTGCATATAAATAGATTGTCAGGTTTACCGACTCTTGAACATGCAACATATAATGGTCCATGGGAAAACAATCCGTATTCAGATCTATACCTCATGATTCTAATGATTGCCCTTGAGCTTTGTTGATGGTGATTGCTAATCGACCATTCCCTGAGTCGCCATCGTCATTTATATATCCCCCTGTGCACCCCGGCGTCCCCTTTGTAGTTATGTCCCTGTGTCCCGGTCGTCATTTATATTCCCTGTGTCCCGGTCGTCATTTGTATCCCGGTGTCCCGGTCTGTATATACATTCGTTTTTTAGTTTTGTTTTTCTCCTTTATTTTTTTCCTTTTTTCTTTTTTTTTCTTTTTTAGTTTATTTAGATTTTTAGATTTTTTAGTTTTTTTATTAGTTTTTAGTTTTTTTGTAGTTTTTACCATTTTTTTAGTTTTTTTAGTTTTTTTTTTTACTTATGTCCTGGTCGTCATTTATACTCCCTGTGTCCCGGTCGTCATTTGTGTCTCGGTGCTTTGTTGATTGCTAATTTATATTATATTTATATTTATATTTTTTATATTTATTAATATTTTTTTAGTTTTCTTTTTCTCTTAAATTTCAGTTTTTTCCTTTTTTTTAGTTTTTTCTTTTTTAGTTTTTAGTTTTTTTTTTTGTTTTTTCCCTTAAAATCTAATAACTAAAAAAAAACTGAAAAAAATAAAAAAAGGCAAAAACTACAAAAAAAATAAAAACTAATAAAAAAACTAAAAAAGCTAAAAAACTAAAAAAACTAAAAAAAACTAAAAAAAGGTAAAAAACAAAAAAAAAACTAAAAACTAAAAAAGAAAAAAACTAAAAAAAAGGAAAAAACTGAAAAATAAAAGAGAAAAAGAAAACTAAAAAAATATGAATAAATATATATAAAAATAAGTTGTTTGTGGGTTATGTCTGTCTGTCTGTCTGTCGAGTGACGTCGTGTTTGTCCGCATATGACGTCTGAATTATTTCACACTAATACAAAAGAAGAAAAAAAACTAAAAAAGGTAAAAACTACAAAAAAAACTAAAAAGAAAAAAAACTAAAAAAGCTAAAAAACTAAAAAAAACTAAAAAAAGGTAAAAAACTAAAAACTAAAAAAACTGAAAAAACTAAAAAAAGGCAAAAACTAAAAAAAAACTAAAAACTAATAAAAAAACTAAAAAAGCTAAAAAACTAAAAAAACTAAAAAAACTAAAAAAAGGTAAAAAACAAAAAAAAACTAAAAACTAAAAAAGAAAAAACTAAAAAAAAGGAAAAAACTGAAAAATAAGAGAAAAAGAAAACTAAAAAAATATTAATAAATATAAAAAATATAAATATAAATATAATATAAATTAGCAATCAACAAAGCACCGAGACACAAATGACGACCGGGACACAGGGAGTATAAATGACGACCAGGACATAAGTAAAAAAAAAAACTAAAAAAACTAAAAAAATGGTAAAAACTACAAAAAAACTAAAAACTAATAAAAAAACTAAAAAATCTAAAAATCTAAATAAACTAAAAAAGAAAAAAAAGAAAAAAGGAAAAAAATAAAGGAGAAAAACAAAACTAAAAAACGAATGTATATACAGACCGGGACACCGGGATACAAATGACGACCGGGACACAGGGAATATAAATGACGACCGGGACACAGGGACACAACTACAATGGGGACGCCGGGGGGCACAGGGGGATATAAATGACGACCGGGACACAAGGAATATAAATGACGCCCGGGACACTCAAAGAGAAATCACAGACTGGAACACCGGGACACAAATGACGACCGGGACACAGGGAATATAAATGACGACCGGGACACAGGGACATAACTACAAAGGGGACGCCGGGGTGCACAGGGGGATATATAAATGACGATGGCGACTCAGGGAATGGTTGATTAGCAATCACCATCAACAAAGCTCAAGGGCAATCATTAGAATCATGAGGTATAGATCTGAATACGGATTGTTTTCCCATGGACCATTATATGTTGCATGTTCAAGAGTCGGTAAACCTGACAATCTATTTATATGCACAGACAATGGGACAGCAAAGAATGTTGTATATTCGCAAGTTTTACGTAGTTAAAAACATATATATATATATATATATATATATATATATATATATATATATATATATATATATATATATATATATATATATATATATATATATATATTCACAGGTGGGACATAGGGACACAACTACAATGGCGCGTAACTAATATGGCGCGTAACGACTTACGCGCGCGGGGGGGCTTGGGGGGGGGGGCGCGAAGCGCCCCCACCAACTAGGTGTTGGGGTGGCGCGAAGCGCCACCCCAACAGCTAGTATGTATATATATATATATATATATATATATATATATATATATATATATATATATATATATATTATATTTATATAAATATATAAATATATATATATATATATATATATATATATATATATATATATATATATATATATATATATATATATATATATATATATATATATATATATAATATATATATATATATATATATATATATATATATATATATATATATATATATATATATATATATATATATATATATATATATATATATATATATATATATATATATATATATATATATATATATATATATATATATATATATATATGTTTTTAACTACGTAAAACTTGCGAATATACAACATTCTTCTGTATTCAGATCTATACTAATCCTACCCTTGTTTTCGAAAATATTTGAAAAAATTGCGCATAAAAGGCTTTATGATCACCTTATGAAAACGGGGATGTTAAGTGAAAACCAGTATGGCTTTAGGAAAGGTCATTCGACGTCGGACGCCGTGCATTCCCTTTGTGATATTTTAAATAAATGCCCTGAACGTGGTGAAATCCCTTTGACCGTTTTTATCGATTTTAGAAAAGCATTCGATACAGTGGATTTTAATATACTACTCAAACGTCTACAATCCCTTGGAGTTCGTGGTAACTATTTAAAGTGGTTTAATGGTTTTTTAAGTGGTAGATCTATTCAAGTTGTATTAAATGATGTGTTTTCTTCTCCTTTTAAGTGAGGTGTGGTGTACCTCAGGGGTCTGTTTTGGGACCAATTCTGTACCTTGTGTATGTTGATTCAATGCGTTTCTACTTACCTGAGTGTTGTATTACGACTTTTGCGGATGATACAGCTTTAACTATGTCTAGTCAATCTGTCGATGATTTGTTGTTGAAAGTTAATAGGGTATTAAAGGCATTTTTTGTATTTACAAGTTTGAGCCTTTTGTCAGTAAACGTTAATAAAACTAATTTTATGATTTATAGGAGAGTTGGTAAGCCTCCATGTGTTGATAAAAAGATATTTTTTAACGGCAGGCCTTTGTCACAAGTGCATGAAGTGCGTTATTTGGGGTTCCAGCTTGATTGTAATCTATCTTGGAAGAACCATAGTGATCTTGTTGCAGCTAAAGTTGCTAGAGGTTTGGGAATTTTGCGTCGATTAAAGCATGTTTTACTTATACTACTCAAACGTCTACAATCCCTTGGAGTTCGTGGTAACTATTTAAAGTGGTTTAATGGTTTTTTAAGTGGTAGATCTATTCAAGTTGTATTAAATGATGTGTTTTCTTCTCCTTTTAAGTGAGGTGTGGTGTACCTCAGGGGTCTGTTTTGGGACCACTTCTGTACCTTGTGTATGTTGATTCAATGCGTTTCTACTTACCTGAGTGTTGTATTACGACTTTTGCGGATGATACAGCTTTAACTATGTCTAGTCAATCTGTCGATGATTTGTTGTTGAAAGTTAATAGGGTATTAAAGGCATTTTTTGTATTTACAAGTTTGAGCCTTTTGTCAGTAAACGTTAATAAAACTAATTTTATGATTTATAGGAGAGTTGGTAAGCCTCCATGTGTTGATAAAAAGATATTTTTTAACGGCAGGCCTTTGTCACAAGTGCATGAAGTGCGTTATTTGGGGTTCCAGCTTGATTGTAATCTATCTTGGAAGAACCATAGTGATCTTGTTGCAGCTAAAGTTGCTAGAGGTTTGGGAATTTTGCGTCGATTAAAGCATGTTTTACCATTACCAGTTCTTTTATTATTATACCACACCATTGTTGCACCTTATATTTCTTATGGTTGTGTCCTTTGGTCTAGTAATTTCTATGCAAATTTTAAAAGAGTGCAGATCCTACAAAATAAAACAGTACGTCTTCTTGGTAATTATGTAGAAAATGTGAATGGTACCGCGTCATGTTTTAAAAAATTACGAGTGCTTAACATTGGTCAGATTCGAGATTATCAAGCTGCTGTTTTTGCGTATCGATGTTGCAATGATGTATGTACTCAAGTTTTTACCAGTTTTTTTCGAGTAAATCGTTCAGTCCATGGGTATGAGACTAGAGAGGCAGATAATTTTATTGTTGAGTACCGAGACACCACAAGTGCAGCTTTCGGAATTAGGTATTTAGCTCCGGCTATTTGGAATGATATCCCAGCTGGCATTAGGGAGGCGGAACATATTGGGTTGTTTAAAGTAAATTTAAAAAAACATTTATTGGGAGTGGGGAGATAATTCTTTTTTTTCTTTTTCTTCTTTTTTTTTAATTATTGTTAGCCTTTAATTATGTATATTCTGGTATTAAGGAGTAATTGAGTGAGAGTGTTTTGTCCTTCTTTAATTTCCGTTTTCTTTAGTTTCTGTTTTTTTTGTTTTTTTTTCTTATTAAATTAGGTTGAGAATCAGAGGATTGCAGCTGTCCAACATCAGGTTCTTTGAGCCTTCCCCAGGGCGGTTGTGTGTATTTATAGTTTTTGTAATTTAGTAGTTAATAAAGAGAGTTCAGATTAATTAATTCTAATGGTTGCCCTTGAGCTTTGTTGATGGTGATTGCTAATCGAACATTCCCTGTGTCCCTGTCGTCATTTATATATCCCCCCTGTGCCCCCCGGCGTCCCAATTGCATTAGTGTCCCTGTGTCCCGGTCGTCATTTATATTCACTGTGTCACGGTCGTTATTTGTGGTCCAGTGTCCCAGTCTGTAATTTCTCTTTGAGTGTCCCAGTCGTCACTTACATTCCCTGTGTCCCGGTCTGTTATTTCGTCAGTCGACAAACAACTGTCGACAGTTGACAAACGTCGACGTCAACAATGACGTAAGTTGACAAACAACTTCATGACGACATAGTGCTCAATTCTTATAATGACGTCAGTCGACAAACATGACGTCAGTCAACACACAAACATGACATCAGTCAATGGACAGATATATATATATACTATTGTGGGGGCGCTTCGCACCTCCCCTCCCCAAGCCCCCCCGCGCGCGTAAGTCGTTACGCGCCACATTAGTTACGCGCCATTGTAGTTGTGTCCCTGTGTCCCACCTGTGAATATAGATATATATATATATATATATATATATATATATATATATATATATATATATATATAATATATATATATATATATATGTTTTTAACTACGCAAAACTTGCGAATATACAACATTCTTCGATGTCCCATTGTCTGTGCATATAAATAGATTGTCAGGTTTACTGACTCTTGAACATGCAACATATGATTGTCCATGGGAAAAACAATCCGTATTCAGATCTATACCTCATGATTCTAATGATTGCCCTTAAGCTTTGTTGATGGTGATTGCTAATCGAACATTCCCTGTGTCGCCTTCGTCATTTATGTATCCCCCTGTGCCCCCCGGCATCCCCGTTGTAGTTGTGTCCCTGTCGTCATTTATATTCCCTGTGTCCCGGTCGTCATTTGTGTCCCCATTGTCCCAGTCTGTATTTTCTCTCTGAGTGTCCCGGTCGTCATTTATATTCCTGTGTCCCGGTCATCATTTGTGTCCCGGTCTGTATATACATTCGTTTTTGAATTGGTCTTTTCTTTAGTTTTTAGTTTTTTACCTTGTTTTTAGTTTTTTAGTTATACCTCATGATTCTAATGATTGCTCTTGAGCTTTGTTGCTAGTGATTGCTAATCGAACATTCCATGTGTCCCCCGTCGTCATTTGCATACCCCCTGTGCCCCCGGCGTACCCGTTGTAGTTGTGTCCCTGTGTCCCGGTCGTCACTTATATTCCGTGTGTCCCGGTCGTCATTTGTTTCCCGGTCTGTATATACATCATTTTTGAATTGGTATATGATGAAATAAATTTTTGTGTTTTTCCCCTTTTTTTCTTTTTATTTTTTTTGGTTTTTACCTTTTTTTGTTTTTTTCTTTTTCTTTTTGGTTTTTTGTAGTTTTTACCTTTTAGTTTTTTTAGTTTTTTTTTTAGTTTTGTTTTTCCTCTTTATTTTTCAGTTTTTTTCTTTTTTTCTTTTTTTTTATTTTTAGATTTTTATGGCACTTGGTATTAACCAAGTGACATATAGCAATCGCCAATTCTGTCGGTCTGTCTGGTCTGTCTGTGTGTCGGTCTGTCGGTCTGTCGGTCAGTCTGTCGGTCTGTCTGTCGGTCCCGGTTTTGCTACTTTAGGCACTTCGAGGTAAGCTAGGACGATGAAATTTTGCAAGCGTATCAGGGACCGGACCAGATTAAATTAGAAATAGTCGTTTTCCCCCCGATTTGACCATCTGGGGGGGGGAGTGGGGGCCCGGTTAATTCGCAAAAAATGAAGTATTTTTAACTTATGAGTGGGTGATTGGATCTTAATGAAATTTCATGTTTAGAATGATATTGTGTCTCAGAGCTCTTATTTTGAATCCCGACCGGATCTGATGACATTGGGAGGAGTTGGAGGGGAAAACCTAAAGTCCCGGTTTGTTACTTTAGGCACTCATGGTAAGCTAGGACGATGAAATTTGGCAAGCGTATCAGGGACCGGACCAGATTAAATTAGAAATAGTCTTTTTCGCGATTTGACCATCTGGGGGGGGGAGTGGGGGGCCGGTTATTTCGGAAAAAATAGAAAAAATGAAGTATTTTTAACTTATGAGCGGGTGATTGGATCTTAATGAAATCTGATGTTTGGAATGATATTGTGTCTCAGAGCTCGTATTTTAAATCCCGACCGGGTCTGACGACATTGGGGGAAGTTGGGGGGGGGGACCTAAAATCTTGGAAAACACTTAGAGTGGAGGGGTCGGGATGAAACTTGATGGGAAAAATAAGCGCAAGTCCCAGATACATGAATGACATAATCGGAACTGATTCGCTCTCTTTGGGGCAGTTGGGGGGGGGGGGTAATTCATAACAATTAGAAAAAATGAGGTATTTTCAACTTACGAACGGGTGATCGGATCTCAATGAAATTTGATGTTTAGAAGGACATCGTGTCTCAAAGCTCTTATTTTAAATCCCCGACCGGATCTGGTGAGGGGGCGGGGAGTTGGGAGGGGGAAACCTAAAACTTGGAAAACACTTAGAGTGGAGGGATCGGGATGAAACATGGTGGGAAAAATAAACACAAGTCCTAGATAGATGATGGACATAAAACGGAACGGATCCGCTCTCTTGGGGTAGTTGGGGGGGGGGGGGGGGTATTTCCCTGAAAATTAAAAAATAATGAGGTATTTTTAACTTACGAACGGGTGATCGGATCTCAATGAAATTTGATATTTAGAAGGATATCGTGGCTTAGAGCTCTTATTTTAAAACCGACTGGATCTGGTGACATTGGAGGGGAGTTGGGAGGGGGAAACCTAAAACTTGGAAAACACTTAAAATGATGGAAAACGCTTAGATTGGAGGGATTGGATGAAACTTGGTTAGAAAAAAAGCAGAAGTCTTGCATACGTGATGTACATAATGGAACGGATCCGCCTCAATTGCGGGAGGGGGGGGGGGGGGGTGATTCTGAAAATAAGAAAAATGACGTATTTTTAACTTACGAAGGAGTGATCGTATCTTCATGAAACTTCATATTTAGAAGGACCTCGTAACTCCAATATCTTATTTTTAAATCTCAACCGGATCAAGCGTAATTGGGGGGGGGGGCAGTTGGGGGGGACCGGAAATCTTAGAAAATACTTAAAGCGGTGAAATCAGGATGAAACTGGATGGGAAGAATAGAAACCTGTCTAAGATACGTGACTGACATAACTGGACCGGATCTGCTCTCTTTGGTGGAATTGGGGGGGGGGTAATTTTAAAAATTGAGGTATTTGTAACTTACGAAAGGGTGACCAGATCTTAATGAAATTTGATATTTAGAAGGATATTGTGCTTTAAAGTTCTAATTTCAAATTCCGACCAGATCCTGTGACATTCGGGGGAGTTGGAAGGGGGAAACCAGAATTCTTGGAAAACATGAAAATTGGGGTATTTATATCTTACGATAGATGATCGGATCATAATGAAATTTGATTTTTAGAAGGAATTCATGTCTCAGAGCTCTTATTTCAAATCCCGACCAGATCTTTTGACATTGGGGGGAGTTGGAGGGGGAAATCTTGGAAAAACACTTGGAGTGGAGGAATCGGGATGAAGCTTGGTGGATAGAATAAACAAATGTCTTTGATACGTGATTGACAGAATCGTACTGGATTCGCTCTCTTTGGAGGAGTTGGGGGGAGGGGTTCGGTGATTTGGCGAATTCGGTGCTTCTGGACGTGCTCAGGCGACGAAAATTGGTAGGCGTGTCAGGGAGCTGCACAATTTGACTTGATAAAGTCGTTTTCCCAGATTCGACCATCTGGGGGGCAAAAGGGAGAGGAAAAATTAGAAAAAATTAGGCT